>NC_052395.1:22338914-22615381 GCF_009389715.1 Phoenix dactylifera | reverse complement strand
GCTGCTTTGGGAGAGATGGGAATTGAAGGAGAAATGTATAAGGAAAACCAGTGTCAGGAAACATGACTTGCTCCAGTGATCCATGTTTTGATAGAAACAATAGGCTGAAAGGAAGAAGAAATGATGTATTGAGAGAGAGATGATAGAACAAAATAGTTAATAGGAAGGTATCAGCTTCTCTAGATAGATGGCTTCTGAAGGAGAAGAAAGGCTAGAAAAGGTTATTCCATCTTCCCTGGAGGAAGAAGAAAAAAATAGCACAATAGATGAAGAATAAGGGAGGATCTTTCTTCCATTCATCCTTTTCTGACCAAAACTCGCACCAAAGGCATACGGGCTCTTCCCGTCTCGGGATCAGCAGGGCCAGATGTTAGGGTATGGAGCACCACTTGTACGGCCAGCGTCAGGGTTGGTGATGTTTCTCGGGCTATTCAGCAGGAGTCGGAGCTGGGTAGGGACTGTGGTTGGGTATGGAGGGTTGGGCTACACCAGAGGGTTGCATTATTCCTCTGGAAGGTAGCCTAGGACCGGCTGCCGACGAGCTTGGCGCTGAGCCGACGGGGAGTTAGCATTCCTCCTTTATGCCAGTATTGTGAGGTAGATGAGTCGTTGGACCACGCACTATTCCAGTGTGTTTGGGGGAGGAGGGCTTGGAGACTGTCTGGGATTTCAGAGGTAGCGTGGAGCCGGAGGGATTATTTTCTGGAGGAGGTCCGAAGTTGGTCCGGCTCCCACTAGATACGTTCTATGGCTATTAGGGTGTCCTGCATAGCTTACCAGGTATGGATGGCCAGGAACGCCCGAGTTTTTGGTGAGCCTAGCTTGTCCCATGATTCGTGGTGGAGCGGGCGCGGGCACAGGTAGCAGAGATCCTTCATGCAGGTCTGGATCATAGACCTTTGACAGCTAGGGACACCTGGGGCCTCATGCTGCTTCGGCAGCCCATCACACGGTGTTTTTCACCTGGGAGCCCCCACCCCCTAGCTTCCTCAAGGTCAATTTTGATGGCTCGATCCTGGACAGAGGCAGGAGGGGAGGAGCAGGGTTTGTTATCAGGGGTCCGAGCTCCGGCATGGTGGCAGCAGGGGGTTGTCAGATCTTTGACACCTCGGTCCCAGGGGCAGAGCTACGGGCGGCTTGGATGGGATTACGGTATGCACGACATGTAC
Source organism: Phoenix dactylifera (assembly GCF_009389715.1). Lineage (NCBI taxonomy): Eukaryota > Viridiplantae > Streptophyta > Magnoliopsida > Arecales > Arecaceae > Phoenix > Phoenix dactylifera. Next base: position 22,614,212 of record NC_052395.1, on the reverse strand, counting down.
TTCAGGCGAGCTCCATCCTCCTGGAGGGTGACTCGGCCACGGTGATCAGCTGGGTTCGAAGGGGCTCTCTCAGAGATAGAGGGGTCCATCCTTTGCTCCGTGATATATGGTTGATGGTGAGGGAGGGATTTATTTTTCAGGCTATGCATACATATCGTGAGGCAAACGGGGCGGCTGACTGGGTGGCGGCGTATGTTGCGAGCCACTCAGGAAGCACCCTATGGGTTGGTGGGGATGACTTGCCCGGTGCTTTTCGGGGTTTTTTGTTTGCAGATTCTGCTGGGTGTATTCGTACCCGTGTAGTATGAAATGCCCGTTTTAGCAAAAAAAAAAAAAAAAGGCACCAAAATGATGGAATAGAAAAGAAAACAACACTACTAGACAATAGATATGAAGCAGAAAATTAGAAGTAGCCGTTTTCTTGAAGACCATGCGACGTTGAACATGGTTACCATTCAACAACGCACGGCTCTCTTTTCTTCTCCTAAAATTAGATATCGTCCTTTTGACTCTACTTACCTTAAGAATATATTTTTTCATAAGTATTGAACTTTCAAACCCCAAAGGTCCACGGTCAAACCATCAAAGTCTATGGAAAGGACGGCCCAGATCAAGAAGCTCATGCATCAAAATCTATCCATTTGGATACGCATTAGTAAAGACTTTGCCTCGTGATCTAAATTATTATTGCTAATCTATAATTTTGATTGATCAATGAGGCTCAAGTTTTTTTGACTTGACGGGCTTTTATTTGCTCAATTAACAAACTTGGAGGAAGTAGTTCGCTTTCTCCATTTTCTTCAAAAAAAAAAAAAAAAGGAGAAAGAAAAGCCTTGAGGGACTTTTAAATAGCTTTCTTAGGAGAGAGGACCTGTAGGATTAACTCAGAATAATATCCTAATCACAGTTCTGATGCTATAGTCTAGATTATAATTAATTGCTCGACAACAATGCAATGCGCGCACGCGCATACGCAAACAAAAAAAAAAAAAAAAAAATCAAAGTTTTTGCTGCTTGTCCTGATCCTAGACTTACCAAGAAACCCCAATGAGCCAGAAACAAAGCAAAATTTCTAAAACATAAAAAATTGTTCCATAACATGGGATTATTATATTTTCTCGGAGAAAAAGGCAATAGTATACCTGAGTCCCTGTTCCCTGAAATCCTTTCAAAGCTTCTCTTATGATGGATCACCGGAACGTTATATCATTTTTTTCTCAAAAAAAAATCAATAAATATCTGAAAAATAATAATGTTCGGCAAGTCTGAAAAAATTTACTTTGTTAGGCGGGGACTAGTTAAAAATTTAGAAAATATCATGTATACCCCTATTGCAGCTATGGATTACATACAACTCCTCGCCTTGTGTTTGAGCTAGTCCCGACCACTGGAGAGCCGGAGCTCGCTAAAACTCAACATAAGGGAGAGTCTGGCTGGAACTGTGTGCACCCTACCAGGACTCTCTTCCTTCTTTGTGGAAAAAGGGACATTAAAAACAAAAATTATATCTATTTGAATAGAGTTGATCACGGCCGGGGCTTGGGTATAGAAAATATCAACTTTTAAACAAGCCTAGCCTGAAGCCTAACTAAAAATGAATATAGTTTAGATCCGAGGTCTGATCCATCATCAGTTTTATGTTTGAATAATTATATTCTAGACTAGTTGCAAAAAGATAAAATATATGTGTGTGTGTTTGTGCATGCGTGCGCGTGCAGGTTATTTGGCTTTCTTAGTCATATATAAATACCTAAAATCTTCCTGCCAAATAACTAATGTGAGACTAAAAACACGTTTGTAGTGGTCCTCACACATTATCTTATTTTTCAGATTCACTATAACAACAGAAACTCTTTAACTACCTTAAATGCATCACGACCTATAATATGCTGGGAAAGGAGGATTGCACTATTATACGATAAATCTATGCATAATATTTGATCCATATAGATGAATGTATTGATGAATTGCAGTTAATGTGATTGGTTCATGTTGCTGGAAATTGGACCCGGGGGCCGTCGTGAAGCCGGGGAAGGAGGAGCTCCGCTGCTGCAGGAGGTGGACGGCGGTGCGCCGGCTTGCTGCGTCCTCCGCCGCGGAGGGTGTGCGAGTCCTGCAAGGAAAACCGGTGGCCGGGCTCCCCGGCGCCGGCCCTCCGATGCCTAAGTCAGAGGGGGCAAGTATGTGGAGAGAGCGGGGGGGGGGGGGGGGAGAAAGTGTATGGAGAAGACACAGTATTTTATCAGATCAAGAAGACAAAGAGAATGATGTCATCTATTGTGTCTGTGCTTCCCGGAGGGTTCAGTCTCGGGGATCTGTTTCCGTTTTTGTTGTCGTCCCTCTCCCTTGGTTCTCCCAGGTTCCCTTTTATAGGAGGGGATTACGTTACCTGGGAGGTAACCGGGGGATTTGTCCCTGTCTGTAATAATTGGGCACGATTTGGCCCATTTATGGCGTAGTGGAGAACGGGGCCGAATCAGACCGGAACCAGGGAGTTGTCACGGTCGATCGGACCTGTTGGAGTGGTTGAACCGCCGGCCGTAGCGGGCCTAGGGTCTGTGGATGGTGAGTGCATTTATTACCGAATGAACCGGCGGTCAGGTAGATCCATGCGCTCTGATGGCTCAGCGACTTCGGAGATCAGTAGGCTTGGGCCGTGTTCATTAAAATGCCTGAGTGCACCGGAGACTTTGAGGGAGTCTCATACATTAATGGCAGGTCGTGCCGAACGCCTGCGGAGATCTTATGCCTTAATGGCTTGGAGATAGTGGCAAGGGTCACAAGCTGTAGGAGTTGTCAAGTCCCTTGGACTTTAGGCGGAGGTTGAACATTTGGTTAGAGGCATCGGCTCGGCACAAGGGTGCGAGCCGAGCTGTGTCGCCCAATGGGGCGCCTGTGGCGGGGCTGTTTTGAGTACTCCTGGTCGGCGCCCTTTAGGCGAGCACCTTCTAGCAGAGCGCCTCGACGCTGTCTTTTTGCGCGGACAGCTTATTTGGTTGGCGGGCACCTCTTGGCGCGCACTCTGGTCGGCCGCCCTCTAGTCGAGCGCCTTCCTGGTCGGCATCCTTTGGCCGAGCAGCTTTCTGGTCGCGCTCTTCGGCCGAGCAGCTTTCCCCGGTCGGCCGCTCTTCGGGCGAGCGCCTCCGCTGAATGTATGACTTTGGGGTTTTTCCCCCAACACTACCCCCGACTTCCGAGTTCCCAGTTGGCTACCAGCTGGGGCGCGGGAAGTAGCTTTAATTGGGTCATTACGAATTCTGAAAATTTCGATTTGCTGCGCGTTTTGAGTTATCGAACGTTCGAGGTGCCTTTAATAGGCGGCGTCTCTTCTTTCCCGAAAGCCTCATTAATTGGGACACTTTTGCGAAGCGTCTCACTCGCGTCGTGGGCCTCATGCAATTGGGGGCCGCACGATCTTCGATTGCGGACGCCTTTCCGCACGATCCGATGGGGCGCTTCGACGTTCGACAGCGCTAGCCCTAATTAAATGCGTCGTTCTGTCTTTTAGAACCGACCGTGTTATCATCTAACCAGGATGCAGCGCCTTCTTCGCTGATCCGGGCCATTGGGGAGGTCTATATAAACTCCTCCCCGGCCCCCTGTTCTCTTTCTATTGCTTTCTGCTTCCAGCTTCCTATTCTCCAGTCTTCCTCAGACCGAAGTCCTTCCTCTCCGGCATCTTTCCCAGGTCCCCCTTCTTTTTGATTTCCTCTCTTGCAATGGGTTCTTTGCCTAGTGAAGTAGTGTCCACCATGAGTGTCCTGGAGGTCGAGATGGCCGAAGAGTGGTTTTTCCCTCTTCGCGGGTTCCGTTTGGAACCCGCCAGGCGAAGGGATCGGGTAACCGATCCTCCGGTAGGCCGGATCGGGAGTGCACTCGGAGTCACTCTGGCCGGCCTCCGATTTTCTCTCCACAGCTTTGTGAATGAGTTGCTAGCGGTGTTGCCAGTTGGTTCCGGCGCAACTCACTCCAAACGCTTGGAGGACAGTGATGGGTTTCCTGTCACTATGTTTACTGCAGGGGATTCCTACCTCTATCAACGTCTTCCGGCGACTTTTTATTTTTAAGTCGAACCCGGGAGACGGGGGAGTGGCTCTACATCGCCCTCCAGGCGGGTCGGCCACTTTTTCATGGTGCCCCCTCATCCATTCATGGTTGGAAGGAGAAATTCTTCTTCCTGGGCTCTGAACGGTCCTGGGGGTTTGACCCCAGGTGGAGGCCGGCCCAGCTTAAATCCATCAATAGGCTCCCCCAGCTTTCTCCGCGTGAGCAGGAGATCTTCGATACCATCCGCAGCCTTGGGGACAGGATTTTGCTGAACGGCCTCATCAGCGAGGACGCCCTGGTGAACGTGGGCCTGAGCTCGGCACGTCCTCAGGGTAAGGATAGTTACAGCAACTTTATTTTCTTATTGTTCTAATGTTCTAATTTTGTTTATCTTTGCAGACATCGCAAAAATGGTGACCAAGAGCGAAGTCCTTTACGCCCGCTTCCAGAAGAGGGCAGCCGAGCTCTCGGGGGAGCCTGCGGAGCCGAGAAAGAAGCAGAAGGTCTCGGGCAACCTCGACTCCCTCGGCGGCAGTGGTGACCGAGGCGGGTCCTTCCCGCCCTGCGCATCCCGAGGCGGGGCCTTCTCGCCCCGCCAACTCCGAGGCGGGGCCTTCTCAGCCCGCGCGCCCTGAGGCTGATCGGAGAGAGGGCGCGGGCTCCGGGGGCTCGGGCTCCAGAGCCCCGATGGCGCCCCCCATGCCCGGCGCCCTTGATGCAGGTCCCTGGTCGCAGGACGCTCCAGTTGCCGACCAGGGGAGAAGTTCAGCGGGTTCCGTGCTTGCACGCCTCGCTATAGTTGTGCGGCGGTTAGATCGGCCGCTCGCCCGATCCCAGCCCCTTAGCTCCCCAGCCGGGGAGCAGTCAAGGAGCCTCGGGGTCGGCTCCACCTAGGCCAGATGGCGCTGGCCTCCCGGGCCCTTTGAGCTCGGAAGAAACGGGTGCCCTTCGCACCCACCTGGTCGGGTGTTCGAGGGCGATTCGGCCCTTGAAAACCCGCAAGTGGCGCGCGAGGTTTTTCGGCTCGCGCTGCTCCCGGCCGACTGGGCCATGATGCAGTCCATGAGCTACAACGCTTTCATGGACGCTACACGCTGCAACTCCGTCCGGGTAAGTAAAATTTTTCGCCTATGTAATCTGTATAGTTTTTCTACTAGCGGCGCCTTATGTTCTCCTTTTCGTCTCTTTTACAGTATTTGCATGAGACGGAGATACTGATGCACCTGGTTCAAGAATACCGGGAGAAAGCCCGGAGGTGCCAGCGCAGCTATGAGGAGGCCCAGAAAAGGTACATGGCCGCCGAGGCGAAGTACCAAGCCTCCGAGGAGAAGTACCAGGCCTCTGAGGCCGAACAACGGGTGCTCCAAGAGAAGGTCGGAGCATCCGATGGAAGGATTCGAGCTCTAGCCGCCGAGCTCGATGAAGAGAAGGGCGCGCACGCATTGGCGAGGTCCGAGCTGCGCGCCGCGGAGGCTCGATTGGCCAAGGCCGAGCAGGCGTTGGCCTCCCGCGAGCAGGAGGTGGGGAATGCCCGCCTCCGACACTCGGAGCTCGAGCAGGAGCTAAGGGGCCTCGAGCGGAGAGCCGCTTACCACGAGGCCCGGGAGATAGAGGCCCGGGAGAACGCCCAAAACGCAGTGAAGCTCTTCCGCGAGTCGGAGGAGTTTCACGAACTCATGGCTGAGGAGGGCGTGAACGGGCTGATCCAAGGCTTCCGGGATTTCCGCAACCAGTTGCGGCGGCTTCTCTCGGATTTTGACGTTAACCTGCTCCAGCCGGGAGCAGGGAGGGCGGAGGCAGAGGCAAAAACTCCGGAGGCGGAGGTGGCCGTAGCTGTCCCTGAAGTGACCGAGGTCGCCCCCAAGGTCGTCCCCGAGGCTACTCCTATTGCTGCCGAGGCTATCGAAGAGGTCCCGGCAGCCGAGCCAACCACTCCTGGTACTGCCGAGGCCGAGGTGGTCGAGCTCGAGCCTTTGATGTAATTTTTGTTATTTCTTGTAAAGTCGGGATGGCCTCCCATACTTGTAAGGGCCAAACCCGGATTTTGTACTTAGCCTACGGGCCCTTTTGAAATGAATATACATTTCTTTTTTGGAAACTCGTCTGTCGTAGCCTAAGTTTTTCTGCTCGGATCCGTTTTAGGTTCCGAGGATATGGGCTCTAGGGCCTCAGTTTTTTCCAGCCACAGGGTTTGAGTTTAAGTTTGCCTTGCCGAGCTCCATTACTCGGTTCTTCGACTAGTGGTATAGCAACGCTTGTGCTTATACCAAGGGTTTGGGCTCGGAAAGTTTTTCCAAGCCTAGTCCAGAATTCGTCCAAGCCCTAGGGCGGTCGCTAGAACTTAATTCTTAATGCGGCGAATTTCGAATCCGAGCCTCGGGTTGCCGGGGCGAACCGGATTCTTCTCTTACAGATGGATTGCATACTCGTCAGCTCGTGACGGGAATTCACCGGATTTAGTACAATGTGTCGGTGTCCTGAGCACTTCTTCGCCGAGGCGATCGAAGACGCTCCTCTGTTCGGTGTCCGTTCTTTGAGGACATCGGCAGAGAAATAGATAAAGTGATGTAGAAACATTAAATACATGGGTACCTTGTACCGTGTGCGTCTTGGCGCCGAGGCGACTGAAGACGCTTCTCTGTTCGGTGTCCGTTCTTTGAGGACATCGACAGAGAAATCCAATAATAGGTAATGTAAAGACATTAAATAGATAGGTACCTTGTTCCGTGTGCGTCCTGGCACCGAGGCGACTGAAGACGCTTCTCTGCTCGGACTCCGTTCTTGGAGGGCGTCGACAGAGAAATCCAATAATAGGTAATGTAATGTAAAGACATTAAATAGATAGGTACCTTGTACCGTGTGCGTCCTGGCGCCGAGGCGACTGAAGACGCTTCTCTGCTCGGACTCCATTCTTGGAGGGCGTCGACAGAGAAATCCAATAATAGGTAATGCAATGTAAAGACATTAAATAGATAGGTACCTTGTACCGTGTGCGTCCTGGCGCCGAGGCGACTGAAGACGCTTCTCTGCTCGGACTCCGTTCTTGGAGGGCGTCGACAGAGAAATCCAATAATAGGTCAGGCCGGACTCGTTGGCTGAAGCCGATGGAGCACGAGCCGAGCTCGTCCGGTCAGAGAGGACCGCTAACTCATCTCGATGTCTCGAGCATCCCTATAGTTGGGGCATCCCGACGTCTCGGGGCATCCTGACCGTGGTCAGGGTAGGAGCACGAGCCGAGCTCGTCCGGTCAGAGAGGACCGCTAACTCATAGCCGATGGAGCACGAGCCGAGCTCGTCCGGTCAGAGAGGACCGCTAACTCATAGCCAATGGAGCACGAGCCGAGCTCGTCCGGTCAGAGAGGACCGCTAACTCATATCCCGACGTCTCGGGCGTCCCTATAGCCGGGGCATCCCGACGTCTCGGGGCATCCCGACGGATTGAGGCATCCCGACGTCTCGGGGCATCCTGACCGTGGTCAGGGTAGGAGCACGAGCCGAGCTCGTCCGGTCAGAGAGGACCGCTAACTCATAGCCGATGGAGCACGAGCCGAGCTCGTCCGGTCAGAGAGGACTGCTAACTCATTGCCGATGGAGCACGAGCCGAGCTCGTCCGGTCAGAGAGGACCGCTAACTCATTGTCCGACGTCTCGGGCCATCCCGACAAATCGGGGCATCCCGTTGCGGCAGGGCATCCCAATATATTGGGGCATCCTGACGTCTCAGGGTAGGAGCACGAGCCGAGCTCGTCCGGTCAGAGAGGACCGCTAACTCATAGCCGATGGAGCACGAGCCGAGCTCGTCCGGTCAGAGAGGACCGCTAACTCATTGCCGATGGAGCACGAGCCGAGCTCGTCCGGTCAGAGAGGACCGCTAACTCATTGCCGATGTCTCGGGCCATCCCGACGAATCGGGGCATCCCGTTGTGGCAGGGCATCCTGACCGTGGTCAGGGTAAGAGAAATAAACCTGACATCATGAGATAATCAGGAAAAATTGGTGAGCTCAAAATGAGTATGCGGACCGTAAGTTTATTATAAAATGGAATTCATAAAACGAGGTTCAATAATTGAATAAAGGGGGAACCCCTTAGGGTTCTACTGATGGTAACACGCGGAGGTTTTCAGAGCTCCAGCTCCGCGGAATGGGCGTCCCGTCTGGGGACTCCAGCTGGTAAGTTCCGGGCCGGCGAACGCGCGTGACTCGGTACGGTCCTTCCCAATTGGGAGCCAGCTTTCCTTGCTCAGCAGGTCGGGAGGCTTCAGCTCTTCTGAGGACAAGGTCCCCTGGTCTGAAAGATTTGACTTTGACCCCTGGCGTTGTAGTACTGAGCTGTCTTTTGCTGGTACCCTCGCCATACGAACTCGGGCGGCCTCCCTTGTTTCCTCGATCAAGTCAAGGTTACTTCTGAGCTGCGAAGAGTTGGAACTGGCATCATGACGCTCGACTCTTGGAGAGGGAAAGCCCAACCTCCAGTGGGATGACGGCCTCCGTTCCATATGTTAGGTTGAAGGGAGTCTCGCCGGTGGGGACACGGAACGTGGTCCGGTAAGCCCATAGGACATTATATAGGTCTTCGACCCATTGTCCTTTGGATTTGTCGAGCCTGGCTTTAAGACCCTGCAAAATAGTACGATTTGTTACCTCGGTTTCTCCGTTCGTCTGAGGGTGCGCGACCGAGGTGAAGCGGTGGTCAATGCCAAGCTCCGAGCAGAACTCTCTGAAGTGGATGTTGTCGAACTGGCGACCGTTGTCAGAAATAAGGATGCGGAGAAGTCCGAATCTGCATATAATGGACTTCCAGAGAAAATCCCGCATCTTCTGCTCGGTGATCCGGGCAAGGGGCTCGGCTTCTACCCACTTGGTGAAGTAGTCGATGGAGACGACCAGAAATTTTCTTTGTCCGGCGGCCAGTGGAAATGGCCCTAGGATGTCAATTCCCCACTGGGCAAAAGGCCAAGGGGAACTGATAGAAGTCAAAGGAGCCGAGGGCCGGCGCTGAACATTGGCATTCCTTTGGCACCGGTCGCATCTTTGGACAAAGTCCATGGCATTCTTCTGGAGTGTCGGCCAATAATATCCTTGGCGCAAAATTTTGTGGGCCAGCGCTCGCCCTCCTAGATGGTTTCCACAGATCCCTTCGTGGACTTCACGCAGGGCATAATCCGCCTCTGTTGGGCGGAGGCATCTGAGGAGTGGAGAGGTGAAGGATCTTCGATAGAGCTTTCCCTCGTATAGTATGTACCGGGTGGCGAGGCGCTTGATTCGGCGAGCCTCTCGTTCATCAGTGGGGAGGACTTCATCTTGTAGATAGCTGATGAGTTCGTCCATCCAGCTTGGCTCGAACTCAGCGCAGAAGGTCTGCTCGGGCTCGTCTGTACTGGGCTTTTGAAGATACTCCAGTACTGCCCCCTTGGGAAGCTCGCTCATACGGGAGGACGCCAGCTTTGACAGCTGGTCGGCCCTGAGATTCTCCGACCTGGGAACATGTTGGATGTGAAAAGAGTCCAAGGTCGAGGCGAGATCCCGTACCTTCTGAAGAAACTTCTGCATGGTCGGGTCTCTGGCTTCGAAGTCGCCCATAATTTGGTTGACGACGAGCTGAGAATCACTGAAGGCCCTCAAGTCCTTTACTCCTAGCTCCTTGGCTAGTTTGAGCCCGGCAACGAGCGCTTCGTACTCCGCCATATTATTAGAGGCAGGAAACTCCAGGCGCAAGGCTTGCTCGGCGACCACCCCTTCTGGGCTGGTGAGAATGAGCCCTGCTCCGCTACCCCCGAGTTTGAAGAGCTGTCGACATGCAGAGTCCATGTCAAACTCGGGGTCTGCTCCATGGGTGGCTCTGGCTCGGGTTCGACCTCGTTCGGTATGGTGCACTCGGCTATAAAGTCTGCGAGTGCTTGTGCTTTGATTGCCGGTCTGGGTCGGTACTCGATGTCAAATTCCCCGAGCTCAATGGCCCATTTTGTGATCCGGCCCGCACGGTCTGATTTCTGCAGGATCTGCTTGACCGGCTGGTCGGTCAACACAGCCACTGTGTGGGCTTGGAAGTAGGGTCGGAGCCTCCGAGCCGAGATGACCAGAGCATAGGCGGTCTTTTCCAGCTTGGAGTATCGGGTCTCGGCGTCCCTCAAGACCCGGCTGGTGTAATACACTGGCTTTTGAAGTTTGCCCTCCTCTCGGACCAAGACCAAGCTTACCGCAACAGGGGAGACAGCTAGATATAAGTAGAGAATCTCACCCTGTTGCGGCTTTGTGAGCAGGGGAGGGGAAGCCAGGAGATGTTTGAGCTTTTCAAAAGATTGCTGGCACTCGTCCGACCACAAAATGTTCTTCGGCTTCTTGAGGGCCGCGAAAAATGGAAGGCAGCGCTCAGCCGAGCGGGAGATGAACCTCCCGAGAGCTGCAACTCGGCCTGTAAGCCGTTGTACCTCCTTGACCGTCCTAGGAGGCGTCATCTTTTGAAGGGCTCGGATCTTCTCTAGATTGGCCTCAATTCCTCGCTGTGTAATGATGATGCTGAGGAATTTGCCGGAGGTGACTCCGAATGCACATTTAGCTGGATTGAGCTTCATCTGGTACTTTCGGAGCGTGGAGAATGCTTCATTGAGGTCAGCTATATGGTTTTGTGCCACCTTGCTTTTCACTAGCATGTCATCCATGTAGACCTCCATGTTCCGGCCTATTTGATCTTTGAAGATCCGGCTGACCAGCCTCTGATAAGTTGCCCCGGCATTTTTTAAGCCGAATGGCATCACCTTGTAGCAGTAGGTTCCCCCATCGGTGATGAAGGCTGTCTTCTCCTCATCTTCTGGCGCCATGCGGATCTGGTTGTATCCGGAGAAGGCGTCCATGAATGCTAGTAGCTCGTGACCCGAAGTGGAGTCCACGAGCTGGTCGATGCTGGGAAGTGGAAAACTGTCCTTCGAACAGGCTTTATTCAAATCGGTGTAGTCCACGCACATACGCCACTTTCCGTTGGCCTTCTTGACGAGGACCACATTGGCGAGCCACTCCGGGTAAGCTATCTCCCGGATGAATCCAGCTTCAAGGAGTTTGCTGACCTCCTCGGCTGCTGCTTGCTGTCGTTCAGGGGCGGCGCCTCGTTTCTTCTGCCGCACAGGCTTGCTGGTTGGCTTTACTTGGAGCCGGTGGACCACGATCTCTGGATTTATCCCCGGAATGTCTGCAGGCGACCATGCGAAAACATCCATGTTGTCTCGCAGGAAGTTGACGAGGCGACCCCTCTCGTGCTCGTCAAGGCCGGAGCCGACCTGCACGGTTAGCTCGGGAGAGTTCTCACGTAGAGGAACCCGAATTAATAACTCACCAGGTTCTACCCGCTCTTTCTGAGGGTTGACCCGTGCCTCCATAACCTCGGTTGAGGGCTGGTTAGTCGCTGGGGCAGGCACCTCGGCGGGTCGCTTTGCCTCGTGGGTCGCCAGGTAGCATCGCCTTGCCACCATTTGGTCTCCTTGGACTTCGCCGACTCCCCGGCTGGTGGGGAATCGCATGAGCAGATGGTGAGTGGAGACTACCGCTCGGAGGGCGTTGAGGCCTGGCCTCCCGAGGATGGCATTGTAGACCGAGGGAAGGCGTATCACGAGGAAGCTCATCCCCACGGTACTTTCACGAGGGGCGAGCCCGGCCGTGACCAGAAGGTCGATCTCGCCCTCTACTGGGACTGAATCCCCAGTAAATCCAACCAACGGAGCATTCATCCTCCGTAGCTGTTCTTTGGTCATCCCCATTTTACAATATGCACCAAAGTACAAAATATTCGCCGAGCTTCCATTATCAACTAAGATGCGCTTTACATCAAATCTATTTATGATCATGGAGATGACCACGGCATCATCATGGGGAGTTTCAACTCCCTCTAAGTCATCGTCTGAAAAGGAGATGACTTCAGAAGCGCGCGGGCGCTTTGATGAGGTTTCTCCCTCCGAAGCTTCTCCAGCCGAGGCCCCTCGGATAGTGTTGATGACGCCGGCAATGGGCCTGTTGGCATTCGAACCTTCAGGCTGTGCTGCTCCTTCGGCGGGCTGCTTTTCTTCACGCCGGCCTTGCACAAACCGATCGAGCACCCCTCGGCGGATGAGTGCTTCGATCTCATTTCGGAGCTGGTAACACTCCTCGGTATCATGACCTTTGTCCCGGTGGAAACGACAATACTTCCGGTTATCGCGCCGGGTTCGGGTATCAGGCTTCGGAGGTGGGAGCCGGATACGATCTCGACTCTCGATCTCCATGAGGATTTCGGCCCGAGGGGTGTTGAGGGGAGTGTATTTTTCATACCTCCCTTCGGGTGCACGGGCCTGCAGTGGGAACCTCGGGCGGAGTGGTGACCTCTGCTGTGGCGGCCCCCTCAGTCGGGGTGGACTCCTCGGGCGGGGCGGATTCTTGGCTTGTCGCGGAGACGGGCTTCTGGGCTGGCCGCGCTCCTCGCGGCGCCTCTTCTTGGGGTTCTGCTCGGTCCCGCCCCGCCTGACGGCCACGGCTTTCTCAGCCTTGGCATATTTCCGGGCCCGAGCGAACATTTCGGTAAGGTCCGCTGGAAAATTCTTCTCGATCGAGAAGAGGAATCTGTAGGACCGGGCTTCAGTCTTCAGCGCCGACATGGCGATTGACTGGTCAAGCTCCCGGACTTCCCATGTTGCGGCGGTAAACCGGTCCAGGTACTCCTTGAAGGACTCTCCCTCCTTTTATTTGATGTCGAGGAGGGAGTCGGATGTCCGCCGCTGGGGCTGGCTAGCGGCGAAATTGCCAGCAAACTGTCTGCCGAGCTGCTCAAAGGAGGAGACAGTACTCGGCTTCAGCCCGGTGAACCAAAGCCGGGCTGGTCCTCGGAGCGTCGCCGGGAAAGCCTTGCACATCATGGCTTCCGAGGCTCCTTGTAGGGCCATTAAGACCCGGTAACTCTCCAGGTGGTCAAGGGGATCAGCCTTGCCGTTGTAAGGCTCCACCTGGGGCATCTTGAACCGGAGGGGAACCGGTTCATCTTCAATCTCCTGGGAGAAGGGCGACTTCGTATTGAACTCGAAGTCGCCGTCACGTCCCGATTTTCTCCCGTGGAGTGCCTGGACTTGGCGCTCCAGCCTCTCGACCTTCCTGTCGAGTTCATCATTCTGGAGGATCGCTACAGCGGTTCCTCCGGGTGCAGGTTGCCCTGGAACCGACTCAGCTTCTGAAGGTTGTGGCCAGCCTCCGTGGCCTCTGACTGGGTGCTCTCTCCAGAGGGAGGCCTGGATTTGAGAGTCCTGACCTCGAAGAGGAAGCCCGCTTGTAGGGGGCTCCGGTTGAACTGGAGCCGGGGGAGGCGGTGCTGCTGGAATGCCCCTGGGTTGCAAGCTTTGGACGGCGGTAGCCAACGCCTGCACTTGCTGCACCAGGGCATCAAATTGTTCCGGTTGAACTTTGTTGCCCAAGGTGACAATCCAAGAGGGGGGGGTGAATTGGTTTCTTCTAATTTTGGTGCTTTTAAAAACTTTCGTAATTAAGTGCGGTGGATGCTTACTTAGATTATTTGAGTGAGTTAAACTAATGCAAGAATAGAAGATAATGCAAGAGAAAATAAAAGCACAAACACAACGCAAACACAACAATATATAGTGGTTCGGTGCTCTCCTTAGCACCTACGTCCACTCCCTAAGCGTCCCCTTGGGAATTCACTATAATCTCGCAGATTACAGTTGGATTGTTTTCCGGGGTCACAATCCAAAAACCTTTGTTGGTTTTGCGGGCTCACCAACGAACCTATACACTTGGTTTTCCGGGTTCACCAAAAACCTTTATTGGTTTTGCGGGCTCACCAACGAACCTATACACTTGGTTTTCCGGGTTCACCAAAAACCTTTGTTGGTTTTGCGGGCTCACCAACGAACCTTTACAAAGTGTTTAACAAATAAAAAGAAAAGATTCAAACTCCTAAATGAGCATATAAAACAATATGAACTACAAAGAAGAGTTAGAAAGTATTTATCGCTTTGAAGTCGCTTTGCTCTTCTTTGTCAAGGATGCTTCACTCTTCAAGGGAGGATGGAGCTCTTGATGCCTCTTTGAATCTGCTCAATCCCTTTCCTTGATTCTTGAATGAAGCTCTTGATGAAGGAGATTAGGGCTCTTTTGTTTTCTTGTGTATTCTTTGATATCCCACTCAAAAGTTGTTCTCTCTGATGAATAGTGCCCCTTTAAATAGTTTCCAACCTTCCTTGGACAAGCCCCAATGGTCAGATTTGAAAAACTAGCCGTTACTCACCTTGGGAAGGACAAAAAGTACATCTGCAGAACTAGCCGTTACTGTTCAGCCCGTGTTTGGGTCGGCTCAACCTGTCCTTGGGTCGACCCAACTTTGGCTTGGGTCGACTCAAACATTCCTTGGGTCGACCCTCTCAGAAACCACAGAAACCTCAATTTCAGCCTTCCTTCCCATGGGTCGACCCAACCATTCTTTGGGTCGACTCAAAATTCACTTGGGTCGACTCAACTTCTTCTTGGGTCGACCCTCTCAGTAATTCCAGAGAACCATTTTCTGTCTGTCTTTCTGTCTTGCCTTTGGGTCGACCCTCTCAGGGTTTGGGTTGACTCAAGCTTGGGTCGACTCAACCACTGTGTGGGTCGACCCTCTCAGTAAATCCAGAGAGCATTCTTCTGTTGTGTTTTGAGGTTCTTTGGAGGTTGGGTCGACTCATGCTTACCTTGGGTCGACCCAACTCACTGTTCATTTGTGCCATTTTTGCAGGAGTGTGCCAGATGACTTCTTGATGTACCGGGGTCGACCCAATCAACCTGTGGGTCGACTCAAACCATACTTTGCTGCATTCTCAAGGTTAGATTCATCCAAATGAACAAGGCCATTTATCCATTTTCAATTAAACAAATATACTGAGAGTAATGAACTTATAAATGAAGTATCAATTTAACTTATAGCATGCTCTAGATAATTGCTTGTTAATCATCAAAATAACACTATCATCATCAATCTCCCCCTTTTTGATGATTACAAAATAAAGAGTATAAGCCTATTGATACTTGTCTTTAAAATCAGTTTATAAAAGGGATTAAACTGCTGAATTTCAGCTTTTCATATATACTTGTGAAATCTCCCCCTATATCATTTAAATGTTGCCAATTTGACTCTTTGAATTGCTCCCCCTTTCATTTATAATTCATTAGCGATGAAACTTCAAAAATTTGAGATAGTATGAGTTTCAGGCTATGTATCGGGGTGCGAGAGGTGCGTGCCAAATTCTGAATTTATATGTGACAAATTCTGAATTGTGATATAAATTTTTGATTTGATCAATTTCATTGTTACAAATTGCTCCCCCTTAGATGTATAAACTTTCTTATATGATTTTCAATTTGTTTGCCCATTCATTTCTCTTTTCTTTACATAACTTCTTTATTCACTTTTTTCTCCCAAAATTAATACTCTTTCTTTATTCACTTTCTTTACATACTCTAAACACTATCTTTACTTCTCCCCTTTTTGTTATACATATCTTTACTTCTCCAATAAAATACTCTTTCTTTTCTTAAATTGATATACTCTTTCTTTTCTTCTCCCCCTTTTTGTTATCATCAAAAAAATATATATATATGGGGAAGAATGCAATAAATAACAAACTTCAAATTTCATTGATCAAAATAGGAACATTTTCATACATGAATGTCAAAAACAAAAGCAGATACAATGTTCCTTAATCAAGATTTAAAGATACATATCATAAAAGCAAAATACATATGAGAACTAGATATTTAGCCTAGGCTCTAAACATAGATGCTAAGATCAGCCTAGGGGGAATCTAATGGCTGGGATCTAGTCCTCATCCTCCTAGCATACGTGGCGAGGGGAGGTCGAGCCCGGTGAGACTGTGTCTGGCGTGGAGCACGACGAGCTGGATGACTCTGTGCCGATATCTCTGACTCAGCAACCTGTGGCACAGATGGTCCATGTGTCTCTCTCTCTCCGGAGTGCTCCAATCTGCTGCCTCAGATCACTGATATCAGCAGACATGACATCCAACCGGACGTCCAATCGGCTCGTGAGCCCGTCAGTAATAGTCCTCGCCTGAGCTGACATGAGCTCGGTCATCCTGCTCCAGAAGTCATCCGTATCTGTCGGAGGAGCGGATGACGATGGTCCAGCCTCTGAGGGTGCAGTAGGATGATCCATAGGCTCCTCATCCTCATCCTCTGGTGCCTCACCCTGAATGCCTGCACCGGTGTGAATCCACTGCCCGTTCACTTTCGCATATCCCATGCGTATGAGTGTCCGTGCAGTGTACGTGTCCGTGTGATGCAGACTCTTGGATGCCTCCTCCTCGAGAGGTAAACCATGCTGACGGAAGATCAATGTAAGTATCATACCATAAGGTAGTGATACCCTGTTGCTGCACATCACCTTCCTCATTTGCCTCACTATCATAGCCGGAAGATTTAGAGGAGTCCCCCGAATCATACACTCCATAACTGCTAGATCTCGCTCTGAGATGAGATCAAATCTCCCGGTCTTCGGAAATAAAATCCTATTTATCATATTGAGCAATAACCTCATCTCAGCGGAAAGAGAACTAGCTATTACCTTCTGAGAAAAATCGAAGTTCTCATTTTCCATGATCAATTGTAGAGCTCTCATTTTGTCTTCTGGCCTCTCCGGAGTGGCTCCTATGCAGGGTAGGTGTAGTAGCTCACTCAAGCTCTCCTCGGATACACGGATCCGAACCCCTCGAACTTCCGACACAAGCCCTCCCATACCAGTCTTGAGGAAGGCATAAAACTCTTGTACCAACCCGGGGTAGATGACCACATCTAGGGAGCAAAGATACTCCCAACCTTGCCTTTGGATCCATTCCCAAATCTGAAACCCTTCTTGATTGAAAAACTCGGAATGGATCCTTCTCCCCGTAGTAACCGGCCTCCCCGCAAATCTTGCAAGAATCACTGAGGGGGAAGGAGGAGGAGGGACCTCCGCACGTGCCTCACGTCGTGGAGACACGGGAGAAGGCTCGGTAGGGTGCCTTTCCTCTTGTTGGACCCGGGTCACTCTTCCGGATCTCTTGGCTACGGCTCGTTTGGGTCCCATTTCTCCAAGATTTTGAGGAAATCTACTGTTTGGAGGAGTTTAGTGGAGATTGGAGAGTGGGGACTAGGCTTTTCGGAAGAAGACAAAGGGCAAACAGTGCCCTAGATGTGCTCTCGGGCCCCCTTTTAACAGTGGGGTCCCGACGTTGGGTCGACTCAAGGATTTTCTTGGGTCGACTCAACGTTGGGTCGACCCATGTTCTGGGTTGGGTCGACCCAAGTGCAGAAATTTTGTTTTCTCTTCCTTGTTGCTTCTAAAAAGTTTTTCTTACTTTCAATCCTTATAAACTCTTTATAGGATATTGATATATGAGTAAGAAATCTATAGATAACAAATTTGACTCATGTTTCATGGGATTTTTGAAGTTAGAGGAATGTATCATGAGACTACTAGCTCCCTTTTTATATTTATTCAATAAAAGGATCACATATGCCTAATTCCCTCCTTAGCATGCAGAATCTATCTTCACTCAATGGTTTTGTAAATATGTCGGCTAATTGTTTTTCCGTGCATATATGCTCAATACATACATTTCCATTTTGCACATGATTCCTAATAAAATGGTACCTTATTTCTATGTGTTTGGCTTTGGAGTGCTGAACTGGATTTTTAGTAAGATTAATAGCACTGGTATTATCACACTTAATAGGAATATTATCTAGTTTAACTCCATAGTCCTCTAGTTGTTGCTTGAGCCATATTACTTGAGCACAACAACTACCAGCAGCTATGTATTCAGCTTCAGCTGTGGACAGTGCCACTGAGTTCTACTTTTTACTAAACCATGATACTAAGTTATTTCCTAAGAATTGACATGTGCCACTTGTGCTCTTTCTATCTAATTTGCATCCGGCAAAATCTGCATCTGAGTATGCAAGCAAATCTAGACAGGAGTCTCTCGAGTACCATAATCCAATGGTGGTAGTTCCTCTTAAATATCTAAGGATTCTCTTAACAGCACTTAAATGTGACTCCTTAGGATCCGATTGGTATCTAGCACATATTCCTACACTAAATACAATGTCGGGTCTACTAGCAGTAAGATAGAGCAAGGATCCAATTAGTCCTCTATAGAGCTTAATATTAACACTCTTCCCTTTTTCATCTTTGTCTAGCTTACTAGTAGGATTCATTGGAGTGCCAATTCTCTTATGATTTTCATTCCCAAACTTCTTCAGTATTTCCTTTGTATACTTAGTTTGATGAATGAAAATGCCTTCTTTGGTTTGTTTGATTTGTAATCCTAAAAAGAAGCTTAGTTCTCCCATCAAACTCATCTCAAATTCTCCATGCATTAAATCAGCGAAATCTTTGCATAGAGTATCATTGGTGGCACCAAAGATTATGTCATCTACATATATTTGTACCACTAATAGATTTTTGTCCTTTCTTTTGAGAAATAACGTTTTATCTACATTTTCTCTACAAAAATTATTTTCAAGCAGAAATTTACTTAGTCGATCATACCAAGCCCTAGGTGCTTGCTTTAATCTATATAATGCCTTATGCAGTTTAAACACATGATTTGGCAATTCATGATTTTCAAATTCCGGAGGTTGTTCTACATATACTTCTTCCTCAATAATACCGTTTAAGAAAGCACTCTTCACATCCATTTGATATAATTTGAAGTCCATAAAACATGCAAATGCTAGAAGTAATCTAATAGCCTCTAATCTAGCTACAGGAGCAAATGTCTCATCATAATCTATTCCTTCTTCTTGATTGTATCCCTTAGCTACAAGTCTGGCCTTATTTCTTATAACTATTCCATTTTCATCTAATTTATTTCTAAATACCCATTTTGTTCCAATTACTGAATTATGCTTTGGTCTTTCAGTTAATGTCCATACATTACTTCTTTTGAATTGATTTAATTCCTCTTGCATGGCATTTATCCAGTTAGTATCCTTTTTCAGCCTCTTCATAAGTCTTAGGTTCTAATTGTGAAATGAAAGCAAGATAATCATTTAAATTTCTAAGAGATGATCGAGTTCTTACCCCTTGAGATGGATCACCAATAATTAAGTCTTTAGGATGTCCATGTGCATACCTCCATTCTTTTGGCACGTCTTGAGGTTGTGGTGGCACGCAATCATCTCCCTTATCTTGATTTGGCACGTCATCAATTTTCAACTTTTCAAAGTCGATAATTCCTGTATCATCATCAATAGTATTTTCTTTCCTAGCATACTCACTATCAGACTCATCAAATATAATATTGACTGACTCTTCCACTACTAAGGTTCTTTTGTTGAATACTCTGTATGCCTTGCTAGATGTGGAGTATCCTAAAAAGATACCTTCATCTGACTTGGCATCAAATTTACTTAAGTCCTCCTTGCCATTATTTAAGATAAAACATCTACATCCAAACACTTTAAAATATTTTGCAGTTGGTTTCTTATTCTTCCAAAGTTCATAAGGAGTTTTCTTAGTTATAGGTCGTATTAAAACTCGATTTAGAATATGGCAAGAAGTGTTTATAGCTTCAGCCCAAAAGTACTTTGGAAGATTTGACTCGCACAACATTGTGCGTGCCATTTCTGCCAATGTCCTATTTTTCCTTTCAACAACCCCATTTTGTTGAGGCGTTCTAGGTGCTGAAAATTGATGTGATATTCCATTTTTAGTGCAAAATTCCTCGAAGTGTTGATTTTCAAATTCAGTACCATGATCACTTCGAATGGCTACTAAGGTGAGTTCCTTTTCATTTATGATTTTATTATATAGTTTCAAAAATTCTGAAAATGCTTCATTCTTATGTGCCAAAAATGAAACCCATGTATACCTTGAAAAATCATCAACAATGACTAGTCCATATTTCTTTCCTCCTAGACTTGTAGTTCTAGTAGGTCCAAATAAATCCATATGTATGAGTTCAAATGGTCTAGTTGTTGATACTACATTTTTCGATTTGAAAGATGATCTAGTTTGTTTTCCTAATGAACATGGTCCACATATTTTGTCCTTTTCAAAAATCAATTTTGGCACATCCTTTATTAACTCCTTCTTAACTAGTTTTGATATTAATTTCATACTAGCATGTCCTAGTCTTCGATGCCAAAGCCAACTAGTTTCATTCTTCTTATCTTCATTAGTAATTAAGCATAAACCATTCTTCTTGCCTAACTCATGAAGATCTACTAAATAAATATTTCTTTGCCTTTGTCCTACAAGTACAATACTATTGTCTTTAGGATTTGTGATTATACATACAGATGCTTCAAATGTAACTTTAAATCCTTTATCACAAAATTGACTTATGCTAAGAAGATTATGTTTCAAACCTTTAACTAATAAGACATTTTCTATAAAAACAGATGGAGCAATGAAAATTTTACCCTTTCCAATGATATACCCTTTACCATTGTCTCCATAGGTTACTACTCCACCTTTCTTTGGTTCCAAGGTGACAAATTGATCTTCGTCACCGGTCATGTGTCTTGAACAGCCGCTATCTAGATACCAACGTTTTTCAACTTTATCAGCTGCAAGACACACCTCATCGTCATTGGCCATATGACATATTTGGGCCGTGTCTTGATGATCTTCGTCCTCCGAACTTGATTCCTCACTCTCACTCTAATCGGCCATAAAATTCTTCTTTTTCAACTTTCTTGCCATCCACTTCAAATCTGGGCAATCTATCTTATAATGCCCGGGTTTGTTACACTCATAGCAAATGGGAGTTTCTTTCTCCTTTTCTTTGTCCTTACCCTTTTCTTTGCTTGAGTTACCTTTAGGGAAGGGCTTCTTTTTATGAAATCTATTCTTACCTCTCATGAATTTTCTGAATTTTCTCCCAAGCACTGCCATCCCTTCCTCATCAATATCTTCATCATCATCTGAATCTTCCGATTCAGTTTGTTGTCTAGGGGTGGTAGTCTTTAGGGCAATAGGCTTTCTTCTCTTGACCTCATCTTCTGAATTTTGCCTCATTGTCAACTCATGGGTTATGAGTGATCCTAGAAGCTCCTCTAACTGCAGTGTGTTGAGGTCCTTCGCTTCTTGTATGGCGGTTACCTTGGCCTCCCAATTCCTTGGTAGAGACCTGAGAATTTTTCGCACCAAATCAGAATTAGAATAAGATTTTTCTAAACTTTTAAGCCCATTTATAATATCAGTAAAACGAGTAAACATATCAGTTATGGACTCGGTAGAATCCATTTTAAACAATTCATACTTATGTACTAATATGTTTATCTTTGACTCCTTAACTTGATTGGTCCCTTCATGTGTGACCTCAAGTCTATCCCAAATTTCTTTGGCAGTGGTGCAAGTGGATATTCTATTAAATTCATTTACATCTAAAGAGCAATAAAGTATATTTATAGCTTTTGCATTTAACTGTGCTAGTCTTCTATCATTTTCATTCCAATCCATTTCTGGTTTGGGTATGATAGTGCCCTCCATATTGAGTGTGGGTGTGTGAGGTCCTCTAGTTATGATTTGCCAAAGTTCATAGTCCGAAGCTTGAATGAATATCCTCATCCTAGCTTTCCAATATGTGTAGTTTGTGCCATTAAATAGAGGTGGTCTATTTGTAGATTGCCCCTCACTCATAGAGCATCCTACTTGGGTTGTCATGGTCTTTAACTCTTGATTGTTAGATCAATGAGCACTATTAGAGCACCTAGCTCTGATACCACTTGTTGCCCAAGGTGACAATCCAAGAGGGGGGGGGGGTGAATTGGTTTCTTCTAATTTTGGTGCTTTTAAAAACTTTCGTAATTAAGTGCGGTGGATGCTTACTTAGATTATTTGAGTGAGTTAAACTAATGCAAGAATAGAAGATAATGCAAGAGAAAATAAAAGCACAAACACAACGCAAACACAATAATATATAGTGGTTCGGTGCTCTCCTTAGCACCTACGTCCACTCCCCAAGCGTCCCCTTGGGAATTTACTATAATCTCGCGGATTACAGTTGGATTGTTTTCCGGGGTCACAATCCAAAAACCTTTGTTGGTTTTGCGGGCTCACCAACGAACCTATACACTTGGTTTTCCGGGTTCACCAAAAACCTTTGTTGGTTTTGCGGGCTCACCAACAAACCTATACACTTGGTTTTCCGGGTTCACCAAAAACCTTTGTTGGTTTTGCGGGCTCACCAACGAACCTTTACAAAGTGTTTAACAAATAAAAAGAAAAGATTCAAACTCCTAAATGAGCATATAAAACAATATGAACTACAAAGAAGAGTTAGAAAGTATTTATCGCTTTGAAGTCGCTTTGCTCTTCTTTGTCAAGGATGCTTCACTCTTCAAGGGAGGATGGAGCTCTTGATGCCTCTTTGAATCTGCTCAATCCCTTTCCTTGATTCTTGAATGAAGCTCTTGATGAAGGAGATTAGGGCTCTTTTGTTTTCTTGTGTATTCTTTGATATCCCACTCAAAAGTTGTTCTCTCTGATGAATAGTGCCCCTTTAAATAGTTTCCAACCTTCCTTGGACAAGCCCCAATGGTCAGATTTGAAAAACTAGCCGTTACTCACCTTGGGAAGGACAAAAAGTACATCTGCAGAACTAGCCGTTACTGTTCAGCCCGTGTTTGGGTCGGCTCAACCTGTCCTTGGGTCGACCCAACTTTGCCTTGGGTCGACTCAAACATTCCTTGGGTCGACCCTCTCAGAAACCACAGAAACCTCAATTTCAGCCTTCCTTCCCATGGGTCGACCCAACCATTCTTTGGGTCGACTCAAAGTTCACTTGGGTCGACTCAACTTCTTCTTGGGTCGACCCTCTCAGTAATTCCAGAGAAGCATTTTCTGTCTGTCTTTCTGTCTTGCCTTTGGGTCGACCCTCTCAGGGTTTGGGTCGACTCAAGCTTGGGTCGACTCAACCACTGTGTGGGTCGACCCTCTCAGTAAATCCAGAGAGCATTCTTCTGTTGTGTTTTGAGGTTCTTTGGAGGTTGGGTCGACTCATGCTTACCTTGGGTCGACCCAACTCACTGTTCATTTGTGCCATTTTTGCAGGAGTGTGCCAGATGACTTCTTGATGTACCGGGGTCGACCCAATCAACCTGTGGGTCGACTCAAACCACACTTTGCTGCATTCTCAAGGTTAGATTCATCCAAATGAACAAGGCCATTTATCCATTTTCAATTAAACAAATATACTGAGAGTAATGAACTTATAAATGAAGTATCAATTTAACTTATAGCATGTTCTAGATAATTGCTTGTTAATCATCAAAATAACACTATCATCCTCAAACTTGAGGTGCTGGCTCAACCGGGGGTGGTGAGTTCCGAACGGAACATTCTGGGCTTGGTGGAGGACGTCGAGAGGCGTTGGAAGCCCCTTTGCTTCTTAGCTTCATGGCGGCGAACTCGGGCCCTTCCTCCAGCGCCAACTGTTGCTGGAAATTGGACCCGGGGGCCGTCGTGAAGCCGGGGAAGGAGGAGCTCCGCTGCTGCAGGAGGCGGACGGCGGTGCGCCGGCTTGCTGCGTCCTCCGCCGCGGGGGGTGTGCGAGTCCTGCAAGGAAAACCGGTGGCCGGGTTCCCCGGCGCCGGCCCTCCGATGCCTAAGTCAGAGGGGGCAAGTATGTGGAGAGAGCGGGGGGGGAGAAAGTGTATGGAGAAGACACAGTATTTTATCAGATCAAGAAGACAAAGATAATGATGTCATCTATTGTGTCTGTGCTTCCCGGAGGGTTCAGTCTCGGGGATCTGTTTCCGTTTTTGTTGTCGTCCCTCTCCCTTGGTTCTCCCAGGTTCCCTTTTATAGGAGGGGATTACGTTACCTGGGAGGTAACCGGGAGATTTGTCCCTGTCTGTAATAATTGGGCACGATTTGGCCCATTTATGGCGTAGTGGAGAACGGGGCCGAATCAGACCGGAACCAGGGAGTTGTCACGGTCGATCGGACCTGTTGGAGTGGTTGAACCGCCGGCCGTAGCGGGCCTGGGGTCTGTGGATGGTGAGTGCATTTATTACCGAATGAACCGGCGGTCAGGTAGAGCCATGCGCTCTGATGGTTCAACGATTCGGAGATCGTCTTGGGCCGTGTTCATTAAATGCCTGAGTGCACCGGAGACTTGAGGGAGTCTCATACATTAATGGCAGGTCGTGCCGAACGTCTGCGGAGATCTTATGCCTTAATGGCTTGGAGATAGTGGCAGGTCGCAAGCTGTAGGAGTTGTCAAGTCCCTTGGACTTTAGGCGGAGGTTGAACATTTGGTTAAGGCATCGGCTCGGCAAGGGTGCCGAGCCGAGCTGGTCGCCCAATGGGGCGCCCTGTGGCGGGGCTGTTTTGAGTACTCCTGGTCGGCGCCCTTTAGGCGAGCACCTTCTAGCAGAGCGTCTCGGCGCTGTCTTTTTGCGCGGGCAGCTTATTTTGGTTGGGCACCTCTTGGCGCGCACTCTGGTCGGCGCCCTCTAGTCGAGCGCCTTCCTGGTCGGCATCCTTTGGCCGAGCAGCTTTCTGGTCGGCGCTCTTCGGCCGAGTAGCTTTCCGGTCGGCGCTCTTCGGCCGAGCGCCTCCGTGAATGTATGACTTGGGGTTTTTCCCCCAACAGTTCATGTTTTTTTTTTTTTGTCTTCGAGGTGAGATCTATGATTTTTTTAAAAGTATGATTGCATTATTATTCTAGATCCGATTTATATTTATTTACAGCAGATTTTAATTGTTCATGCATAATATTGTACTGCATCACGCATCAGAAAGGAGGCCAGCCCAATAAGATGAGAAAGGAGGCGAGGCATATAATCTACTAGGGCATAGCCAACCCAATATATACATCACAGCATTGTACCTATGGGTGAGATTAGGACACTAGAAAAATGGTATTTTAATAGAAGACGAGTGACATTTTCTCCATTAAGTATGAATAACAAGATAAATGGGGTTCCATCTTGTGCATGAATTGGTTCCATAACTTTTTTGTCATTGATAGAATGAGGTACTAGTACTTGCTCAATTCAGCATTCGAAAGTCGACTAATTTATCCATGAAGATGCAGTAGTTAAGGTGGTATTGGAACTCCATCGAAAAAGTTCTTCGTTGCCAAATGGCTATATAAGGGAATAAGAGCCTGTACCTTGATTGCCCTTATGAAATTTATGGTGGGCAGTGAGGCTGAGACAAGGGAATTTCCCATCATGTTATATTTCAATTGTATTTCATCGACCTAGCAAAGGAACTCAAAGACTGCAAACAAACTAGAGACAGAAGAGAAGAGAGAGAAGAGAGAGAAGAGAACAGAGAGAGAGAGAGAGAGAGAGAGAGAGAGAGAGAGAGAGAGAGAGAGCCACGGGTCTGCCATCACATCCTCTGAATCCCTCTTCCTCAAATCCCTTGGCCCAACTAGAGAGAGAAGAGAGAAAGCATTCTTCCTCATCTCAAAACGGGGGAGACGACTCTCTCTCTCCCTCTCCTTCTCAAACCGAGCTATGGAAGAGCTGGTGGACGGCGGTCTACAGCAGCCTCCGGTGATGCCAACGGCGACGGCCCCGAGCAACGAGCCACGGCCAGCGGTGGTCGGCAAAAACCAAGCAAGAAGAAGAAAACAGGGAATGCGCTGTTTCATGTTATTCCGATAGCTCGCCGCTGAAAACCAGGAGGAAGAAGAGGCTTGACCCATTATCTCAGTACGGAGAAGCTTTATGGATGATTAACCGATCTTTTCAGATGGAATTCCGAGGAATAGCTCGACAAAGGCTTGGAAATCGGTGGTGATTGCGTGCGATTTCAATGGTGGAATCTATTGGAGGAGGTGGATGCTCTTTTGTAGACGAGATCATAGGGTTTTAGCCCATCTTTGGCTCGCCTTAGGACTCTCGGAGTCTGCTGGAATCGGGGAGGAAGAGGACTATCAAGCGGAGTCTTCTTTCTCCGCCCTTCATGTCCGATGCACGCACGAGACAAATGGGCCCGAGCCTCTTGAGGCCAGTCCATTAGCCCAAGAAAATTGGGCTATTACATCTATCGCTATGGTATGTTGGGTATCGAGCTGATCATGGGTCAAATTTCGGACCTCAACTCTATTCAATTTTAAATAAGCTTCAGACCGGATTTATATAAAATTTGATATATATATATATATATATATATATACCTAAACTCGGCTCATGATGAGCTATAGTTGGCCAGTATCCTCTTTTACCGTGACAGAAATTCGGCTTGTAGTCAGAGGTCCGATGACAATAATCAGTTAAAGGGGAAAATTTTTTGGTAGAATGTTAAAAGGGGGATTTTAAACGTTGGAAACAATTGTGGTGAATAGTCTGTAAGTGCGGAAGGAATTTGGATAATTTGAAAATGGTTATAAATTGAAGTATGCAAAATTAATGGAATTTATATTAATTCATGCAATATCTAACATGTGAGAGGCACTAGCAACAAACAAGCGCGACAACATCACCAATAGCATTAGATATCACCACACTATATAAAAGTGACTATCCCAACTTTTCAATTCCCATATTAACTTTATATGCAAAACCTTCAGTAGTTGTTACGTGCATTTGCACTATTTTTTTTTGGTCAAAACGGCATTTCATTTTCATTAAATCAAATTTGGGTACATCCTGCCAAATCAAAGGAAAGTAAACAATGCAACAGGTGAGAAACGCCCGCTAAACTCGTCCAGATGACGTCTCCAAAATGACGTGCCACGTATGAGGCTATCCAGTCCGCTCGTGCATTTGCACTATCAACATCCTAACTAGTACATGCCAAAACTTATAGACGCGATCTGGGCATATTAATTAAAGAAGGATGCAACTGAATCAGAGATATCCTACATAAACACTAAATGCAATATTTTGCCCAAAAAGGGGATGTGTGTAAGTATTTGCATTTAGAATTAAGAACTAGTCTCACCAAGCCAAGTGTCTCGACTAGTTCAAACTTAATAGACATCGGATGACATAAAATTAGGGCTCGTTTGGTTCGCAGGAAGCATTTTCCCTCCTAGAAATATGATTCCTGAGAAACAAATTCCTAGGAAGAGGATGCTTAAGAAAGTATTTTTAGCATGATTGGTTGATAATGGGAAAGTGACAAATTTCCAAAATGCTTATGTTTGATTGACCATCCACTTTTCTGGGAAAGTTATGTATAATTCCTTTTATGCCCTTAATAAAATTTAGGTCTTTAATGCTGAAGGGTCTTTTTGGAAAAAAATAAAAATGGAGTAATTTTCTCATGTTTCTCATAGAAAACACTTTTCCATGAAATATGGTAATCATATGCTCATGAAAATACAACTTTTCTTTCTTTCTTCTTTGAAAACTCCAACCAAATAAAAAGCATCTCATTATTTTTTTGTTGGTCATATTTTTCCGCCTTCTTTTTCCGCGAACCAAATGAGCCCTTAGAGTCGGTCTCATCAGCCCGAGTGGCAGGATTCATTTAAAGCTGGGAGAGGTTTCCGTTTCACAGACCCAAGTGCTCGGATGCTCAAACTCCACGGAAACCAGGCAGAGTAACAATACTGGTGGGTTTCCCTCTCTTTCTCTCTAGTAAAAAGAAAAAGAAAATAATGTGAGTCCGAACAAATCTCGTGAATCTTAAGTGCCACGACTAGTTGATGTAGAACGGCAAAACGGCACAATTCAGTCGTTCTGCAACCTCCATACCACCACCAATAATCATGCAGATAATAGAGAGGCGAGGCTTAGCTTTTTTCCTCATCAATCACCAAATGTGCCATCTGTTGATATCTAAAAGATGGGCAGTAAAGCAAACTAACGGAGGTATTGTCTCGTTTTCTTCTCTCCTTTCTCCATCGCTCTCGGAGTCTCAGCTCATTCGAGTGGAATGTCACAGTCAAACCCTTACATTCTCTATCTCTATCCTTTAGTATTTAATGCAAACAAAGCATCTAGCGAACAAGTACAAAGGTGCGATAAATATGTTCATGATGTCCCAACGACTACCACAACGTCCTTCTTGACTTTTTTTTTTTTTTTAAAGATTAAGGGCGGTACACTTTCGTAATTTTCGTCTATTGCATGAGGGTGACCACAATCAATATCAAACACTTGAGATTTGTTCCTAATATTATTATTATTTTTATATAAAGTCTATACACTAATATATATAACTTTTAAAATGTACTAAATATAATAGAATAGAAATTTTTTTTTCTTTTTTTGCAAATATTTTAATATAGTAACAAATCCACCAATCACTTGATCTACCTCGCCATTTTTTCATCTTTGCTATGGTCGTCGTTGCCATATCTAAAAGCTTTGAATGCCCCTATTGTCGATTTATCGATCTACTAGTGAATCAATATCCAAAGATCTTTTATTTTCTAATAGATTCGTAGATTTTCTGTTTTCCTGCAAATCCTCTATTTATTAATGAATCAACATTCGAAGATTCTATATTCCTCAATAGATTTGCATATCCTTTATTTTTGATAGATTAATATCCGAACATCTTTTATTTTCTAATGGATCCGTAGCTCTCTCCACCACTTTTCTCCTCAGCTTTAGATTTTCGATCGTCTCTTTTTACTGTCGCTCGACCTCTTTCTCTCTATCTCTGGTTTTATTTGCTACCTCTGGCTCCTTTACTATCCAATTCAAGATCTCTTGCTCCTCCTCTTTCATGGTACCTTCATCTATGAGGATTGTTGACCTTCGGTTGCTTTCTCTATGAGCTTTATCCTCACTGCAACTGTCATCTTCTATTTATCTTCTCACTGCCACATCATTAGACTAGTCAATCAGCCATATCGATAAACATGTTAGTCTATCATGTCAATTATACACATTAACAGACGTACCAGTCTACTCTATTAGTCAGCTATATCAGTAGATGCATTAGTTAGCTGCGTCAGTTAGCTACATCAGCATTGCCAAATACATCAGTTTGTTGCGTTAGCTTCTTGATCTGCCACATTAGTTTCTAAGCTGCTATGTCAGATTTTGTCTGCCATGTCAAATTATATATGGTCACATCAGCTTGACACATCAATTTGCCATATCGGCTTCTAAATTGCTATGTCAACTCTTAATATGCTACAATAGCTTATGAGCTGCTATAATAACTCTTAATCTGCCACATTAGACTTTGTGCTACTATGTCAACTCTTGATCTATCACTTCAACCTCTAAGCTACGATGTCAGCTCTTTGTCCATCATGTCAGCTTTTGAGTTGCTACTTATGCTCTTGATCTGATACATTAGTTTTCAAACTCAAGTTGTTATCTACAGTACCATCTTGAGTTTGAAAAGGGATGTTAGCATAATTTTAGGGATCATATAATAACCTAGATCAGACCATAATATTTTTCTTTGTTAGCATGATCTTGTATCGGCCTATATAATTTTCTTTATTAGCATGATCTTGTTAGAATGATTTTAGGGATCAGCCAGTAATATTTTTATTTATTAGCATGATCATATATATATATCGGTTTATATTATTTTTCTTATATGGAATCTATATACTAGCATATATAACTTTTGAAATGTACCAAATATAATGGAATAGAGAAATAATTTTTTTCTCTATTTTTTTTAATAAATATTTTAACATAACTAATTCACAAACTACAATTTATGTTAAGATTAGGACAACTCTTTAAAAAAACAGGGGGCGTGTAGACTCAACAGATTCGATTTCTATAAGATATTCCTTCAAATGGGACCAAAGAAATAGACCTTCATAGTACATGCCCTTAGCGTTTGGACATGAATACGGAGGTCTCCATAACAGCCAACTCTTTCTGACCAAATGAGGGGGACCTCTTAAGACTCGTTTGGTTAACAATTTTTTTTTTCACTGAATTATTTTTTTAAAAAAATAATTTCTATAAATATGATGCCTGAAAAAATGGTTTTAACATATTTGGTTGATTATAAAAAAGTGGAACATTCGAGAGTGGCTTATGTTTGGTTAGCATCTATTTTTCTGAAAAATTTGTATAAAATATCTATTATAAACATAATAAAGAAAAAACATTATCCATAAATTTTGATGGCTTAAGGATACTTTTGAAAAATAAAGATCCTAATTTTCAACAGATGGAAAAATAACTTTTCCATATCTTCCATAGATTTTTTTTTCCTATGAAACATAAAAATCTTATTCTCATGGAAATGCTACTTTTTCATCTCTTTTTTTAAAAAAAACTCAACCTAAAAAAAATTATTTTTTTTATTTTTTTATTGACCATACTTTTTTCTTTCTTTCTTTTATCACGAACCAAAGGAGCCCTTAATTTCTTTACCAACCATTCACAAGTTGTCGTCACCTAAATAGACTATTCCTAACAGCATTGAAGTGCAATTGATACGTCATTTAATATCGGATAAAACTGCCCTTTCGGAAGGTTGACGATGCGTAGAACTGAGGTAAGAAGGCGTCACGTGGAACTTGGACGCATACGATGGGGGTGGGATCCATGGTCCAAGGAGTTGTTAGCTTTCCGTTTCTACAATATGTCTGTATCTTAATATCTTGTGCAAATACACGACTATAACTTATCTATATAGGCGGTCAAGATAAATTTAAACATGCTGACCAAACTTAATGCACTGGTATTATTGAGATTAAATTTAAATATTGCTAGATTCAGCAGCACAGCAACATAACCGCTTGATTATTTTTTTTTTGACAAAAGAACTATTTGCTTAAAATTGGCTTTTTTGACTCTGACTCATGCTTGTTGGAATCGTTAAGGCAATGCATGAGACTTTCCAACAGGACTGATCACCTCTCTCTTGAAGGCTGGCTATTTAGCCTTGAATGGAGGACAAAGCTACTATTGATTTTTTTCATAGGAAGTTTTGACATGAAGTTGAAGACAGTACTAGATCTTCATGACAAGTAGATGTTGATAATTCACCTTGCTTGACGGTGTTACACTATCTTTTTCCAACATTACTTGCATGTCATTTGTTTGTTCTTGCATATCGTTCGGGTTAACTTTCCATCAGAGAATCCTCTCATGAAACCTAAAATTATAAATGACTCTCACGTCTAGGCCATCCATCACGAGAGAGAAGGGTTTGGTTGGAAGGTAAGACGATCATTGCATAAACTGATTCTTTGACTAATTGTAATGGTAAAACTAGCAAACACTGAAAAGAGAGGGAGGAGGAAAAAAAGGACATGCAACAACTGATATTTCTACCATACGTACGTAAAAATTTTCATAGTGGACAAAGAACCAACGGGCCCAAATTAGGAAAAGAAATCTAATCGTCCCTTTTAATAATTTAAAATTTGACTGCCTTTAAGATAACCTAAAAAGAGGCAGCAGCCACTGCCTCTTATTTATACATATTTACATTAGCAGGCTGGTGTCTGTCGCTTGCTTGTGCCCCCATGGATACTGAGATAAGGCCATGTTCCTCTCTCTCCGTCTTTCTTCTCTTCCTTCTCCTCTCTTCTCTCAACATCCAACACTGTGGAGCAACTGATAGCATCTCTTTGGGCCAGTCCGTCTCCGGAAACCAGACCATAGTATCCAAAGAAGGCAACTTTGAGCTGGGGTTCTTCACACCAGGTAACTCCCGTAACTACTACATTGGTATCTGGTACAAAACAATTCCTGTCCGAACTGTAATCTGGGTGGCGAACAGAGCAACACCCATCTCCAACACCTCCTCTGCCGAGCTAAAAATCTCAGAAGATGGAAAACTAGTCATCCTCAACAGTTCCAAAATCCCAGTTTGGTCATCCAATTCAACTCCATCAACCTCGAATTCCACGGTTGCTGTGCTTCTGGACACCGGAAATCTTGTTATACGCAATGGGTCAAACACTACAATTTGGCAGAGTTTTGATCACCCAACTGACACATGGATGCCAGGAGGATGGCTTGGAGTGAACAAGATCACAGGGGAGTATCAGAGCACCACTTCATGGGAGAATCCTGAGAATCCCTCCCCCGGGCCTTTCGCTCAAAGTATGGACCCCGATGGATCCAATCAGTTCGTATTGCTGTGGAATGGTTCTGAAACTTATTGGAGCAGTGGGCTGTGGAATGGCCAGTACTTCACTGCAGTCCCTGGTACCAGAGAAAGCACTCCCTTCAACTTCACCTTCGTCGACAACAAGCAGCGGAAGTATGCCACGTATACCATCCTCGACAGTTCTTTCATCACTCGGTGTGTGATTGATTCATCTGGGCTATTAAGGCAATGGTATTGGCTGAACAGCACCCAGAAGTGGCAGACAGTCTTTACTCAACCTTTGGCTCAATGTGATGTCTACTCTCTATGTGGAGCTTTCGGTATCTGCGACCAGAAAAGTTTGAATATTTGCCGGTGCTCCCATGGTTTCGAACCAGCTTCATTGAAAGAATGGGAGTTCAATGTTTGGAATTCAGGGTGCGTGAGGAAAACCAGTTTGCGATGCAGCAATAAAAGCTCGACCGGTGGAGAAGGGGATAGATTCGTTGAGATGACCAATATGAGACTGCCTGCCAATCCGCAGAACTTGACTGTTGGGAGTGCTAAAGACTGCGAACGGGCTTGCTTGAACAGCTGCTCTTGCACCGCGTATGCTTATGCGAATGGATGCTCAATTTGGACTGGGGACCTTCGGAACCTTCAACAACTCTATGATGGTGATAGTGGAGCTGGAACTCTGCATCTCCGGCTCGCTGCCTCTGATTTCTCAGCTTCAAGGACCTCACATAAGTTCGTAATAGATCTAACCCTAAGTGTCATCGGTGGAACTATTGGGATCTTGTGTGTTCTTGTTGGACTAATTTGGGCATTTCAAAGGAGGAAACGAATTCGAATGGCAAAACAAGTTGAGGGTTCTTTGATTCAGTTTACATATGGCGATTTGCAGCGTGTGACCAAAAACTTTTCTGAGAAGTTGGGTGGTGGTGGCTTTGGCTCTGTTTTCAAAGGGACATTAATTGACTCAACCGAAGTAGCTGTGAAGAGGCTTGAAGGCTTGAGACAAGGGGAGAAGCAATTCCGAACCGAAGTGAGCACATTGGCTGCTATTCAGCATGTGAATCTGGTTCACCTTCGCGGTTTCTGCACCGAGGGCAGCAAAAGGCTTCTAGTTTATGAGTACATGTCCGGAGGTTCCCTGGACTCTCTTCTCTTTCAAAACAAATCCACGGTTCTGGACTGGAAGACGAGGTATCAAATTATTCTTGGGATTGCGAGAGGATTAGCCTACCTTCATGAGAAGTGCAGGGAGTGCATCATACACTGCGACATAAAGCCAGACAACATACTTCTAGACAAGGACTTCTGCGCCAAAGTTGCAGACTTTGGCATGGCGAAGCTCATCGGTCGCGACTTCAGCAGGGTCCTGACAACCATGAGGGGAACCGTTGGCTACCTCGCACCCGAGTGGATTTCAGGCCTGCCAATCACCTCCAAGGTTGACGTCTACAGCTTCGGGATGATGCTTTTTGAGCTGGTATCAGGCAAGCGAAACGCATCGCACTCTGCAGATGGGAGCAAAATCTTTTATCCGTCCTGGGCGGCAACAAAGGTCGTTGAAGGCGATATATTTAGCTTATTAGACCATGGATTCAAAGGTGCTGCCGACCTTGAAGAGCTAACCAGAGTCTGCAGAGTTGCTTGCTGGTGCATTCAAGACTCTGAAGCTGACAGGCCAACAATGGGACAGGTGGTGCAGATCCTAGAGGGAGTCCTGGAGGTGAGCATGCCGCCACTTCCTAGGGTACTTCAGCTCCTTACGGAAGATCAGAGCCAAATTCGTGATGATTTGTCATCCACTGAATACAAAGATCCACTTGATCAATCTCAGGATTTCTATCCGTAATTGTCAAGCTATAAGGGCCACATGAATCTCTGCTGAGCATGCCAATAATATGTAACGGGTTAAAGTATAGCTTATAGTTGTTATGATCCTTAAGATGGATGTTTGTATGAGGGTGTAATGTTCTATAGTGGCTGTAATATCTATTTAGTGGCATAAATGAGTTACCAACTCATCACTTTCCAAGCATTAGTTATAAAGATATGTTAGATACATGAGTAAGCTGGCAATTACCGGATGTCTCTCTTGCTGAAGACTCTGTTCATGTTCTTTTTCTTATCAATTTATTTTCAAGGCATTTATTTCACAATTTCTCAGTTTTACTGAATCACATCAATAATCAAACCACATATGCGCATGTGTTTATGAAGTTCATGGACCAGCCATCTGGAATGATCATACCCCATGGATGTTTTCTTGATTACAGATAATGTTAATTAGAGGTGGAGGAGGCTTCTTCCTCCCTCCCACTTCTTTGAAAGAGGAAAAAACTGACGTACGCCTAAGAAATATATCATTTCCTTCTTTAATCACATACCATCTAATTCTATTTTGTGCCTACCCCCATAACAAATTAAATAAATCTGTTCAAGCATGTAGATAAGCCATTTGAAAACGTCAGGTGGCTGGTGGCGTTCTTTTGTAGGCTCTACAGTACATCGCATGCTGATCCATACTGTGAGGACCTGTGCAAACGTGTATTTAGTCACATATCGATTATTTGCTGGATAGATCTTAGGTACTTATATAAGATAAAGGAATCCAAATAATACCTTCTGCCTAACTATTTTGGGTGAGGTCATGAGTTGTTACAAATAGTATCAGAGCGGGCCCAGCTCATAACTTATGTGGACTAGAGGACACTGCAGTACGGATCTATTGGGGCTGACAATGGGCCGATCATTATGTTTGTGATTAGATTTGAATGAATTTGGACTTTTAGCCTGATGAAGATGTCAGGGCTTAAACATGGGGAGAATGTGAGGACCCATGCGGGCGTGTGTTTAGTCTCATATCAGTTATTCGCTGGATAGATCTTGAATACTTATATAGGATCAAAGAACCCAAATAATACTTTTTGACTAGCCATTTTGGGTGAGGTCATGAGTTGTTATAAATAGTATCAGAGTGGGCCCGGCCCATAATTTATGTGGACTAGGGGACACTGCAGTACGGATCTATTGGGGCTGACCATGGGCCGATTGTGGTGTTTGTGATTAGATTTGAATAGATTTGGACCTTTAGCCTGACGAAGACGTCAGGGCTTAAACATGGGGAGTATGTAAGAACCCGTGCGGGCGTGTGTTTAGTCTCATATCGGTTATTCGTTGGATAGATCTTGAGTACTTATACAGGATCAAGGAACTCAAATAATACTTTCTGACTAGTCATTTTGGGTAAGGTCCTTGGTTATTATACATACTCTTTTTTAAACTAATTAGGCTTGTAGTATTAGCTCTTCGCTGAATAAATAAAGAAATCAGAGGTCAACAAATGGTTCTGTTGGTTCCAAAGAAAATAAGGCTGACAGACCCAGTTAGTACAGACAAGCATTAGCGGCCATGTATATAGGCCGAGGAAACCGACTATTAATGTTAAAAGATATGAACCATAACTTTTGTCACAACCTTAGTGAGATATCTGCCCATCTTTTCATCAGATGCCGTTTCATCCAAGCAATTTGAGGACCTATTGCCTCGTATCTTAATTTTAGTGTCCGGCCTTCCAATCTAAAAGCTTTTTGCTCCTAGAGGCATAGGAAAATTTTCAACTAACTAGGTCTGTAGCATTAGCTCTTGACTGAACAAATAAAGTAATCAGAGGTCAACAAATGATTATGTTAGTACCATAGAAAATAGGGTTGATTGACCCGGTTAGTACAAACAAACATTAAAATTTAGACGCTCTGTACCAGCACTTATTTATTTAATAAATGATAGATTTGGACCTCTTTTGTTATATTTTATTTAAAATGAATTTGTATACAAGATTACTATTGTTGGTTTCATGTTATCGTGGGCAGTAACTCATGGTATGATTCAATTGGAGAGAAGAAAGATTTTTCTCAACCTGTTCAACTCGAATCTCTTAAAAGAAGACTAGATGAAGATGGAAGAATTGCGAAAGTAGGGCTTAAGACTCCGTTTAGCAAAGCTGTTGATAGTAGAACTTTCAAAAGTAAAACTTTTATAAAAAAGCTATTTGTTGTTTGGTAACTACATTATTAAAATGCTGTAGAACTTTAATATATGTATTTAGTAAACAAACTGAGAAAGTACTTTTGGTATGATAAAATGACTATAAAGGATATTGCATAGTATTATACAACAGAGAATAATAAAATAAAATATGTATTTAATACATAAATATATAATATACGTATAATATTACTATAATGTAATAAAATATTAGTATAATATAGTAATATAATATTGTATGCTGTAGCATAATAATATAACATAATTTGATGTTATATAACATAACATATCAATATATTATGATATAATATTATATAATAGTGTGCTAGGGAGTGTACCTCTTTCGGGCTAGTCATATCTATCACAAGGCAAATAGAACGATGGATTGGGTTGTGGCTGCATATTCTAGTGAGGTAATGTGGACCAACAATGCGAATGTGTCCCCCTTTTTGGAATATTTTGTTTTTTGATTCTATTGGAGATATTCATACGAGATCGGTGTAAACATCTGACTTAAAAAAAAAGAAAAAAAAAAGACAAATCCGACAAGATATTAGTTAAGCAACTGCCAGAAGCAAAAAATGAAAAACAATTTTTGAAAACCATCGGAGGGCTCTCCAGAATCCTTCCCCTCCCTCCTCCTCTCTCTCTTTCTCGCCCCCTCCCTCTCTCCCTCTCCCGCATGCGTGTGGTATCTCTTTCCGGCATTCGATCCAAAGATCTAAGCAGTTCAAGATCAATGCTTGCTGTCTGGTTTGATCCTTTGTTCTCTTTGATTTCTTTCTGTATTTCTCTTGCAGGGTTGTAAATTTGCTTATGATTCTGGATTCAGTGATTTTAATTTTGATTCACTTTTTTTTGATGATCATGGGATCCTCGATCTCTGGATTCTTGTAGAATTATAGTGATTTTTATTCTAAAAAAAATGTCATTTCCATGGTTATTTAGTCAGGATCGAGTCAAGAAATACTTTTCTTGATGATTCTAGGGATTAGTTCTTCAATTCCGACGCTTCGTGTGTCTCACTCACATCTTTCCGATTCTAGGACGATCTTCTAGCTGAGCTTAATTTAGGTCATTCTCATGTGATTACCATATGTGCATATCTTGTCCAAAAAGACATGCCTATAACGCATCTATATAAACTGTCAAGATAAATTTTAACATACTGGCCAAACTTAATGCACTGGTGTTATTATTTAATTATTGCTAGATTCAGCAGCAGAGCAACTAAACTACCCGATTTTTTTTTTTTTTTTTGACAAAAGAACTATTAGATTGAAATTGGCTTTTTTCGCTTGACTCTTGCTTGTTGGAAACGTAAGGCAATCTATTAGATTTTCATAACAACTAGACTTTAAAAATTCAACTTGCTGGACTATCTTACGCTCTCTTTTTCCAACATTACTTGTACTTCATTTGTTTGTTCTTGCTTGTTGTTTGGGTTAACTTTCCATCAGCGAATCTTCTCATGAACCCTAAAATTATAAAAGACTTAAATCCTACCATGTCTAGGCCATCTATCATGAGAGAGAAGGGTTTGGTTGGAGGGTGAAACGATCGTTGGACAAACCGGTTCTTTGACCAGGTGTAACGATATGACTAGTTAAGATTTAAAAAGAGAGGGAGAGGAAAAAAAAAGAAGACATGCAACATCTGGTCTCTACCATACTTATCTAAAATATTTCATGGTAGACAAAGAATCTATAAAGAAGCTGCAGCGACTTCTTATTTACATATATTTACATAGGCAGGCTGGTTTCTGTCGCTTGCTTCTGCCCCCATGGATACTGAGATAAGGCCATGTTCCTCTCTTTCCATCTTTCTTCTCTTCTCTCTCTTCTCTTCTCTCAACATCCAACGCGGTGTAGCAACTGATACCATCTCTTTGGGCCAGTCCGTCTCCGGAAACCAGACCATTGTGTCCAAAGAAGGCCACTTTGAGCTGGGGTTCTTCACACCAGGTAACTCCCGTAACTACTACATAGGTATCTGGTACAAAACAATTCCAGTCCAAACTGTAATCTGGGTGGCGAACAGAGCAACACCCATCTCCAACACCTCCTCTGCCGAGCTAAAAATCTCGGAAGATGGCAAATTAGTCCTTCTCAACAGTTCCAAAATCCCAGTTTGGTCATCCAATTCAACTCCATCAACCTCCAATTCCACGGTTGCTGTGCTTCTGGACACCGGAAATCTTGTTATAAGCAAGGGGTCAAACACTACAATTTGGCAGAGTTTTGATCACCCAACTGACACATGGATGCCAGGAGGATGGCTTGGAGTTAACAAGATCACAGGGGAGTATCAGAGCACCACTTCATGGGAGAATCCTGAGAATCCCGCCCCCGGGCCTTTCGCTCAAAGTATGGACCCCGATGGATCCAATCAGTTCGTATTGCTGTGGAATGGTTCTGAAATTTATTGGAGCAGTGGGCTGTGGAATGGCCAGTACTTCACTGCAGTCCCTGGAACCAGAGAAAGCACTCCCTTCAACTTCACCTTCGTCGACAACAAGCAGCGGAAGTATGCCATGTATACCATCCTCGACAGTTCTTTCATCACTCGGTGTGTTATTGATTCATCTGGGCTATTAAGACAATGGTATTGGTTGAACAGCACCCAGAAGTGGCAGACAGTCTTTACTCAACCTTTGGCTCAATGTGATGTCTACTCCCTATGTGGAGCTTTTGGTATCTGCGACCAGAAAAGCTTGAATACTTGCAGGTGCTCCCATGGTTTCGAACCAGCTTCGTTGAAAGAATGGGAGTTCAATGTTTGGAAGTCAGGGTGCATGAGGAAAACCAGTTTGCGATGCAGCAATAAAAGCTCGACCGGTGGAGAAGGGGATAGATTCCTTGAGATGACCAATATGAGACTGCCTGCCAATCCGCAGAACTTGACTGTTGGGAGTGCTAAAGATTGCGAACAGGCTTGCTTGAACAGCTGCTCTTGCAACGCGTATGCTTATGTGAGTGGATGCTCAATTTGGACTGGGGACCTTAGGAACCTTCGACAACTCTATGATGGTGATAGTGGAGCTGGTACTCTGCATCTCCGGCTCGCTGCTTCTAATTTTCCAGGTTCAAGTAGCTCACATAAGTTGGTAGTCGCTCTAACTCTTAGTGTCATCGGTGGAATTCTTGGGATCTCGGGTGTTCTCGTCGGACTAATTTGGGCGTTTCAAAGGAGGAAACGAATTCGGATGGCAAAACAAGTTGAGGGTTCTTTGATTCAGTTTACTTATGGCGATTTGCGGCGTGTGACGAAGAACTTCTCTGAAAAGTTGGGCAGCGGTGGCTTTGGCTCCGTTTTTAAAGGGACATTAATTGACTCAACCGAAGTAGCTGTGAAGAGGCTTGAAGGCTTGAGACAAGGGGAGAAGCAATTCCGAACCGAAGTGAGCACATTGGCTGCTATTCAGCATGTCAATCTAGTTCACCTTCGCGGTTTCTGCACCGAGGGCAGCAAAAGGCTTCTAGTTTATGAGTACATGTCCGGAGGTTCCCTGGACTCTCTTCTCTTTCAAAACAAATCCACGGTTCTGGACTGGAAGACGAGGTATCAAATTATTCTTGGGATTGCGAGAGGACTAGCCTACCTCCATGAGAAGTGCAGGGAGTGCATCATACACTGCGACATAAAGCCAGACAACATACTCCTAGACAAGGACTTCTGCGCCAAAGTTGCAGACTTTGGCATGGCGAAGCTCATCGGTCGCGACTTCAGCAGGGTCCTGACAACCATGAGGGGAACCGTTGGCTACCTCGCACCCGAGTGGATTTC
Organism: Phoenix dactylifera; assembly: GCF_009389715.1. NCBI lineage: Eukaryota > Viridiplantae > Streptophyta > Magnoliopsida > Arecales > Arecaceae > Phoenix > Phoenix dactylifera. Next base: position 22,574,372 of record NC_052395.1, on the reverse strand, counting down.
AGGCCTGCCAATCACCTCCAAGGTTGACGTCTACAGCTTCGGGATGATGCTCTTTGAGCTGGTATCAGGCAAGCGAAACACAACGCCCTCTGCGGATGGGAGCAAAATCTTTTATCCGTCCTGGGCGGCAGCAAAGGTCAATGAAGGCGATATATTTAGCTTATTAGACTCTGCAGAGTCTGCAGACCTTGAAGAGCTAACCAGAGTCTGCAGAGTTGCTTGCTGGTGCATTCAAGACTCTGAAGATGACAGGCCAACAATGGGACAGGTTGTGCAGATCCTAGAGGGAGTCCTGGAGGTGAGCATGCCGCCACTTCCTAGGGCTCTTCAGCTTCTCACGGAAGGTCAGAGACAAATTCGTAATCATTCGTCATCCACTGAATACAAAGATCCACTTGATCAATCTCAGGATTTCTGTCTGTGAGTGTCAAGCTTCAAAGGTCACATGAATCTCTGCTGGGCATGGGCATGTCAATAATATGTAACGGGTTAAAGTAGAGCTTATAGGGGTCAGGATCCTTAAGATGGATGTTTATATGAGGGTTTGATGTTCTATAATGGCTGTATCATTAGCTATAAATATATGTCAGATGCATGAGTAAGCTGGCAACTACCGGATGCCTCCCTTGCTGAAGACTCTGTTCATGTTCTTCTTATCTATTTATTTTCAAGGCATTTGTTTCAGAATTTCTCCGTTTTACTGAATCACATCAACGATCAAACCGCATATGTGCTTGTGTTTATGAAGTTCATGGACCAGCCATCTGAGATGATCATACCCCATGGATGTTTTCTTGATTGAAGATAATGTTAATTAGAGGTGGGATTGGATCAGGTGGAGGCGGCCTTTTCCTTCCTACCACTTCTTTCATAGACGAAAAAATGACGTAAGAACATGAAAATGAGAATTAAAAAATATATAACTTCCTTCTTTAATTGCATACAATCTAATCTTATTTTGTGCTTACCCATATAATATAAAGGAGTGCTAGTTCTGTTCAAACATGTAGATAAACCAACTGAAGACAGCAGGTGGCTGGCATTCTTTTGTAGGCTCTACAGTATATGGCATATGTAATAACCCAGACTTTTGGGCTTATGGGCCAGCCAGGAGTGGCTAGGCCCGGCCCGAACACGCCCAACCCAATTTCTATGGGCTTGTGGGCCACCTCAAAGAGGCCAAGCCCTGCCCGACCATGCACAGTGGCACGATGCAGGCGGAGAAGAAGATTCCGATTCCTCCTCTGATTCTATCAGAGTCGGAGACCTCTCCAGAGCAATCCGAGTTTGACTCGAACTCTAGGATCTCGACTATTTAATTTTCCTCCTTTTTGGATTTCCTCCACCAGAATCATTCAGAATAGCCGCCAATTCCTAGCCCTCTTTCTGGGCTTTTTTTCTCGATTCCTTGCTGGAAAGAGCCTCCGAAGGCTTCGTCAGTCCGAGGTAAGAATCCTTCATCCTCTCCTCCTTCTTCTCTATATCATGTTGATTTGAGTCCAAAAATCACTAGAATACCTTCCGAAATAAGGGTGCCTTGTTTTGGCATCGTTCCTCCGAGTTACGCTGCCACTGGCCGCCGGATTCGGCCGTTGGATTCAGGCAGTTTTCGCCGTCATCTAAGAACCCTGAGAACATATGGTTGCTGGTTAGGAAGTTAGCTATGGTTCAAGCTGAGTTGCCATGGATCATCCTTCACCTTTTTCGGGATCTTCTTCCCTTCTTCCTTGTGCTGGCTGGTCACCATTGCCAGCGAGGCAACGGTCAAGCCGCCCGTGGCCACCATCATCGGGGTTGGCCACCATGGCCGCCGCCCCCTCTGATCCAAAGAGAAAAGGGAGAGACGGGTTCTCCCCTATTTTGAGAAAAAGAAGAGGATCTCCTCTTTCTCTCTCTCCTCTCTCCTCTCTCCTCTCTCCCTTGATTTCTTTCTTTTTGTTTCTCTCTCTTCGCATGGTTTTATGGACCCAGCAGGAGGGTCCTAAATGTCCTCGTTAGAGACCTAGGTTTACCCCAATAAAGGGTCTTGGACTAGTGTTGTAGCGGCCACCCGTCGTGCTAACTTTATTTTGATTATTGTTGAGCATCGTTGGACTCTTCATCATAAATCCCTATTGTGTTACCTGTACTATGGTCTGATTTTTGTTTCATGAGTTAACTGGCTTGATTGGCCAGAGCAAACCAACCCGTATTGTCGGACGCTGTTATCTAGTCGACCATGTCTATCCTATACTCTACTATTATCAGCTACCATTAAACCCATACTTGATAACCCTTGATATATTACTTTTCTTGAATGGCTATATATTTCTTGATCAAATGGATTATGTTATACTGTACTAACCAATTCGAACAATTGGGCATTGTCATCTAGCTGGTCTCGTACTTGATTCTATACGAATCTATTTTTATAGTCAACCCTGATTTTATATGGGCTGCAGTCATTCGGATAGAAAGAAGCCCAACAAGTTCTTATACTGTAGTTTCTAAATTGAGGTAAGACTCTGACCTTTTATTTATTTCTAATTTTCAATTAAAGGAGATTAGAGAATATGAATAATTCAAATAGGAGAGCTATAAAATTAGGTAATTATTGAATAATTGATTCATTAATATGGCGAATGGTTGATAAGAAGTAAGTTAATATTATATTGATATTGAATTGACTAGTTACAGTTTTCTTAAGGGATCTCGGAATAATTTAACTTGGGTCTGTCCAGGATTCATCTAATAACTTCAGAACTGCTCAACGGGCATTGTAAATTATAATATAAGAAACTTTTAATAATTAAAAAAATTTTCAATTATTAAATAATTTTCTGCTCAACTCCAGTTGATCCAGGATCTATTTAGCGACGGTCAAACCGTTTTATGGTCTGCTCCAATGAGATTCTGACATGTTTGAAGGTAAAATTTAAAATGGGTTCCATCATCGCTGTATGTGTGAGCGAAGGTACCGGACATACCTTTGCGAAGCTGCTTGGATGAGCGGAATCAACGCCTCTGCACTGTAAAGAACTACAAGCATCAGAATGGCGATTCCTAGAAGAGAAAATCGAGTGGAAAGTAAGCCTAGAACAACATTGGTGAATGCCAACTAGTGCGGTGGAAAAAATAGTTAGCATGAGACGCAATTTCCTATGGACAGGGAACAATCGGTGTCAGGGGGGGCACAGTCTCATCAGCTGGGAGCAAGCTTGTTGGCCGAAATGCTTGGGCAGATAAGGAATTGTTGGGGGAATAAGGTTTTTCCCCCAAATGACACGAATGCCCCAAAGAAGCCGCACAATCGTCGACCCTGGAAGGCCGAAGTCGGCACCCGAACTCGGAATCTCCGACCTAAGAGAAACCCCAATGCCCGAGGCCTACTTTTGTCAGCCACCTACTACGGCTATACGTCTCCGAGGTCCGGCCAGAGACCGTACTATGACGCCCCTCCGGCATTTATGGCGCATGACCGCTGTGATCCTCCGGCACACTCCACAATAAATATGGATCTCCAGCTTACTCCACAATAAATATGGATCTCCGGCTTACTCCACAATGAATGCGGATCTCCGGCTTACTCCACAATGAATGCGGATCTCCGGCTTACTCCACAATAAATGCGGATCTCCGGCTTACTCCACAATAAATGTGGATCTCCGGCTCACTCAACAATTAATGCACGTGACTCCTGTCATCTACGGACTCCCAGCTCTCCACGGCAAATAAGCCCAGCAGGGTCTAGTCAACTGTGATAAGTCTCTGATCTCGGCCATACCTCCGACACTGATGCAATAAATTCGCCTGGTAGCGTGCTAGTTCGGGTTGTACAACGCCCTCATCGCCGACATCAGTGCAATTATTCGCCTGACCAAGCGCCGACCTGAACGACATGCCGAGCCGTACTACGGCTTCGCCCCGTTACATCGCAGGTAAACCGACCCCCGGTCTATAAAAGGGGGTTGGAAAATCGATACTGGGGACGGGCACTGTTTACCTCTACTCTACACGATTTGCCCCCTCCCTGACTTGAGCGTCGGAGGGCCGGCGCCGGAAGACCCGGCCACCGGCTCGTGTGCAGGCACCCAGACGGAGGACGCCGCCCACTGTCGGATCGTCGCCCAGCCGCGGGAATCAGCCGCTCCTTCTCGCCGATCGCCCCAGACGGAGGACGCCGCCCGTCGACGGACCACCGCCCCGCCGTGAGTAACCACCTCCCGCTCCCTCTCCTCGACCGAAGATTGCCCCCGGGTCCAATTTCCAGCAACAGTTGGCGCTAGAGGAAGGGACCGAGTAGCAGTCATGAAGTTGAGAAGTAAGGGAGCCTCTAACGTCTCCCGGCGTCCCCCGCAAAGTCCTGGACACTCCGTCCAGAATTTCCCAACTCCAGCTGACCCAGGTCCTCAGGTCCAGCTGGAACAGTTCAATGCCCTGGTACAGCAAGTCCAGGCCCTGGCCGCCGCCGTGCAGGGCCTACGGCGCGTGGAAGCTTCATCGGCGCTTCCCCCGCAGGCCCAGGCCCCGCCGGAGTGTCTCCCCAACGGCCCGGTTCTCCCCAGTCAAAATCTGCATGGCTCCTCCAGAGCCAACAACGGAGAACGGGCTACTCCCCGTAGGGAGTTACCGAGAGAAGGTTTCGATCGGAGACCCCAACTTTCCGAGGCGGAGTCAGCCCCGGACCGCCAAGGGCCGGCGCAAACCACAACGACAATCCCACGGGTGGGGGAGCTCGACCGAAAAGTTGAGCATCTGGAGCGCCAGATTGCGGCACTCCACGGCAAGAAGGCAAGACAGGAAGGGGACTTTGAGTTCACTGCCAAGTCCCCCTTCTCCCACCAGATCGAGGACGAGCCGGTTCCCGTGAGATTCAAAATGCCTCAGGTGGAGCCCTACAGCGGAATCACCGACCCCCTCGACCACTTGGAGAGTTATCGGGCCCTCATGGCCCTACAAGGGTCCTCGGAGGCCATACTCTGCAAAGCCTTTCCAGCGACCCTCCGAGGGACCGCTCGGCTTTGGTTTTCTGGACTGAAGCCGAACACGGTGTCCTCCTTTGAGCAGCTCGGCAGGCAGTTCGCCACCAACTTTGCTGCCAGCCGGCGCCAGCGACGGACATCAGACTCCCTCCTGGACATCAAGCAGAAGGAGGGGGAGTCCCTCAAAGAGTACCTGGACCGCTTTACCGCCGCCACATGGGAGGTCCGCGAGCTAGACCAGTCGATAGCCATGTCGGCTCTGAAAACTGGGGTTCGCTCCTACCGATTCCTCTTCTCCATCGAGAAGAGCTTCCCGGCCGACTTCACCGAAATGCTGGCCCGAGCCCGGAAGTATGCCAAGGCCGAGGAGGCAGTCGCCTCCAGGCGGGGTGCAATCGAGCCCGCCTCTAAGAAGCAGAAGAAGCGCCGCGAGGAGCGCGGCCGACAAAGGAGCCGGTCTCCCCGCAGAGAGAAAAATCTCCCCAGACTGAAGAGTCCGCCCCGTCAGCAGGGGCGACCTCAGCAGAGGACACCTCCTCGTCCGAGGTCTCCACCACGGCCCCGGACGTACCAGGCGAGGTACGAGAACTATACACCCGTCAATGCTCCCCGGGCCGAGATCCTGATGGAAATTGAGGGTCGGGACTTCTTCCGACCCCCGCCTCCTATGCGAGACACGGGATTTCCCCGAAATACCAGGAAGTATTGCCGCTTCCACCGAGACCGTGGGCACGACACGGAGGACTGCTTCCAACTCCGGGACGAGATAGAAGCGCTCATCCGACGGGGAGTACTCAACCGGTTCGTGAGGAATCGACCTGAGGAAAGAAGGCCGGCGGAGAATGTCGCACCAACCGAAAATCCAGGCGACAACAGGCCCATCGCCGGCACCATCAACATGATCGGGCGGGCCTCGGCAGGAACGGCCGCCCAGGGAACACCCCCGAAGCGCCCACGTACTGATGAAGTCATCTCGTTCTCGGACGAGGACTTAGAAGGGGTCGAGACCCCTCACGATGACGCTGTGGTCATCTCCATGATTGTAAATAGGTTTGATGTAAGGCGTGTCCTAGTTGACAATGGAAGTTCAGCCAACATTTTGTACTACCATGCCTACCAAAAAATGGGGTTGACAGGAGGACATCTCCGGAGAATCAATGCCCCGCTAGTCGGGTTTACCGGAGATGCGGTCTCGGTTGAAGGTGAGGCTAGCTTCCTTGTCACAGTTGGCCTCGCCCCCCGGGAGAGCACTGTGAGGATGGACTTCTTGGTGGTCCGTCTGCCCTCGGTCTACAACGCCATCCTTGGGCGCCCAGGGTTAAACACCCTTCGAGCCGTGGTTTCAACTCGCCATTTACTCATGCGGTTCCCCACCGGCCAAGGAGTAGGCGAGATCCGCGGAGACCAACTGGTCGCCAAGCAATGCTACATGGCGGCCCACACAGTGAAACAACCAGCTGAGGCGCCAGACCGCCCGACGCGCCCCTCACTCCCCATAGAAACCCTCGATGCGAGGGACACCCCCTGGAAGAAGCAAGTAGAGCCCGGTGAGCTCCTTATTCAAATCCCACTACGAGAAAATTTTCCCAAGCTAACCGTGCAGGTCGGCTCCGGCCTCGGCGCCCATGAGAGGGATCGCCTCGTCAGCTTCCTGCGGGATAATGCCGACGTCTTCGCCTGGTCGCCCGCGGACGTGCCAGGAATTGACCCTGAGGTCATGGTCCACCGACTTCAGGTGAAACCAACCAGCAGGCCTGTAAAGCAGAAGAAAAGAGGCTCCGCCCCCGAGCGACAACGAGCTGCGGCCGAGGAGGTGGACAAACTCCTCGGAGCCGGCTTCATCCGGGAGGTCTCCTACCCGGACTGGCTCGCCAACATAGTCCTCGTAAAGAAGGCTAACGGAAAATGGCGTATGTGTGTGGACTACACCGACCTGAACAAGGCCTGCCCAAAAGACAGTTTCCCCCTCCCGAGCATCGACCAGCTCGTCGACTCCACCTCAGGACACCAACTGCTAACTTTTATGGACGCCTTTTCAGGATACAATCAAATCCGAATGGCGCCAGAAGACGAGGAGAAGACGGCCTTCATCACCGACAAGGGCACCTACTGCTATAAGGTGATGCCCTTTGGCCTGAAAAACGCTGGGGCCACCTATCAGAGGCTGGTCAGCCAGATTTTTAAAGACCAGATCGGCCGGAACATGGAAGTCTACGTGGACGACATGTTGGTGAAGAGCCGAGCGGCGGAACACCACATAGCCGATCTCGACGAGACGTTCGCCAAGCTCAGAAAATATCGAATGAAACTCAATCCGGCGAAGTGCGCGTTCGGGGTCACCTCGGGCAAGTTCCTGGGTTTCATAGTGACCCAGCGCGGAATTGAGGCCAACCCGGAGAAAATCCGGGCACTGCAAGAGATGTCGCCTCCAAAGACAGTTAAGGAGGTGCAGCGGCTCGCGGGGCGGGTAGCCGCCCTGGGAAGGTTCGTCTCTCGGTCAGCCGAGTGTTGCCTCCCCTTCTTCAAGAGCCTCAAACGGCCGAAAGACTTCCGGTGGACAGAAGAATGCCAGCAGGCCTTTGAAGATCTTCGGAGCCTTCTGGCTTCTCCCCCGCTGCTCACCAAGCCCCGGAAAGGCGAGGTCCTTTACTTATATCTGGCCGCCTCCCCAGCCGCAGTGAGCTCAGTTCTCGTCCGGGAAGAGGACAAGCTCCAAAAGCCGGTCTATTACACCAGCCGGGTTCTCAGGGATGCCGAGACCCGATATTCTAAACTTGAGAAGACCATCTTAGCTCTCATCATCTCGGCTCGGAGACTCAGGCCTTACTTCCAAGCCCACACGATAGCTATATTGACCGACCAGCCCATGAAGCAAATATTGCAGAGGTCGGATCGTGCGGGGAGGATCGCCAAATGGGCGGTCGAGCTCGGGGAATTCGACCTCGAATATCGGCCCAGGCCGGCTATCAAAGCTCAGATACTCGCCGACTTCATCGTGGAGTGCACCCTTCCGGACGACCCCGACCTGCCATCTGGACCCGCGGAGGAGGCCCCGAGGCAGCCATGGGTCCTGCACTCGGACGGGTCTTCGACCTCGGGGGGCAGCGGGGCCGGACTTATCCTCACTAGTCCAGACGGAGTGGTGGCTGAGCAAGCCCTGCGCCTCGAGTTCCCGGCCTCGAACAATGAGGCCGAGTATGAGGCCCTCATCGCCGGGCTCAAACTGGCGAAAGAACTAAACGTGGGAGACTTGACGGCATTCAGCGACTCCCAGCTGGTGATGAACCAGGTCCAAGGAGATTTTGAAGCTAAAGAGCCATCCATGCAAAAGTATCTCCAAAAGGTGCGGAAACTCATATCTGCCCTGAATTCTTTCAACATTCAGTACATTCCCAGAACGGAAAACCTCAGGGCAGACCAGCTATCCAAGCTGGCAAGCTCCCGCATGAGCGAGCTTCCTAAGGGAACCGCGCTCGAGTATCTTCAGACCCCCAGCACGGAGGGACCCGAGCCTACCATGTGCATCGGCTCCGAGCCAAGCTGGATCGACGGGCTCGTCTGCTACCTTCAGGACGGAACCCTACCTCATGACGAGATGGAGGCTCGCCGAATCAAGCGCCAGGCCCCCCGGTATGTCCTATATGAGAACAGGCTCTATCGACGATCATTTACTTCCCCCCTTCTCAGATGCCTCCGCCCCTCCGAGGCGGACTATGCTCTCCGAGAGGTCCATGAAGGGATCTGCGGAAATCACCTGGGGGGCCGGGCCTTGGCCCATAAGATCCTGCGGCAGGGATATTACTGGCCCACACTCCAAAAAGACGCAACAGATTTCGTCCGCAAGTGCGATCGGTGCCAGCGAAACGCCAATATCCAGCGCCGACCTTCAGCTCTGCTGACCTCCATCATCGCCCCCTGGCCGTTTGCCCAATGGGGGATCGACATCCTGGGGCCCTTTCCCCTCGCCACCGGACAGAGAAAGTTCCTGGTCGTCTCCATCGACTATTTCACCAAATGGGTCGAGGCCGAACCTGTCGCCCGGATCACCGAGCAAAAGATGCGGGATTTCGTGTGGAAGTCTATAATCTGCCGATTCGGACTACCCCGTATCCTTATATCTGATAATGGTCGACAATTTGACAATATTCATTTCAGGGAGTTTTGCTCTGAACTCGGCATTGATCATCGCTTCACCTTGGTTGCCCATCCCCAGACAAACGGGGAAACCGAGGTAACTAACCGAACTATTTTGCAGGAACTTAAAGCTAGGCTTGATCGGTCCAAAGGACAGTGGGTCGAGGACTTGTACAATGTCCTTTGGGCATATCGGACCACGTTCCGACTACCCACGGGAGAGACCCCCTTCAACCTAGCATACGGCACTGAGGCCGTCATCCCGCTAGAGATCGGCCTGCCTTCTCCCAGAATGGAGCATTACGACCCCGACACCAACTCTTCCCAGCTAAGGAGCAACTTGGACCTTGTCGAAGAAACGAGAGAGATCGCCCGGGTTCGCATGGCGAGATACCAACAGCGAACGGCCCAATACTACAACTCCAGAGTCAAGCCCAAGCTCTTCAAAGTAGGGGACCTCGTCCTCAGGAGAGCCGAGGCTTCTCAACCGACCGAGCAAGGAAAGCTCGCCCCAAATTGGGAAGGGCCGTATCAAATCGCCGGGGTACAACGACCAGGGGCGTACAAATTGAAGTCCCTGGAGGGGACTCTGATCCCACGAAGCTGGAACTCCGAGAATCTACGGATGTATTACCAATGAAACCCTAAGGGGTTCAAAACAATCAGGACAATGGACTCAGCTCCTTTTTCTGCAAATATTTCTCTCACCTTGATAACTGTAATCCTCTTTTAATATTGGGTCGTCTGTGATCCTCAGATTCCCCGGCCAAAATCGGGATGCCTCGAGGCTCGACCGTAGAGTCCCAAACTCCCTCGACCTCGGGAAGAATCGCAAGACGACGAAACGTGGAATGGAGCAGGATTCCTCGACTAAGGCCGAGATGCCCCGAGTGTCGACAGTGCGTGCCCAGACCCCTCGACACTTCGGAAAGATGGGGTAGTACCTTCGCGGCCCCCCGTGGCGCTCATCACCAACAACGGGGTAGTACCTTCGCGGCCCCCCGTAGCGCCTCCTCGACTAAGGTCGGGATGCCCCGAGGGTCGACCGTAGAGAACCAGACTCCCTTGACCTCGGGAAGGCGCCGTGAGGGGTGGAAAGGGTGGCTCCACCTGGGGCGCCACGAAGTGGACCCCCAGGAGCGGTCGACGATCCCCGATCCCCGAAGCGAGCGATCCCTCGACTAAGGTCGAGATGCCCCGAGTGTCGACAGTGCGTACCCAGACCCCTCGACACTTCGGAAAGACGGGGTAGTACCTTCGCGGCCCCCCGTGGCGCTCATCACCAACAATGGGGTAGTACCTTCGCGGCCCCCCGTAGCGCCTCCTCGACTAAGGTCGGGATGCCCCGAGGGTCGACCGTAGAGAACCAGACTCCCTCGACCTCGGGAAGCGTCGCAGGTCGACAGTGCGTACCCAGACCCCTCGACCTGACGAACGATTCCTCGACCAAGGTCGGGATGCCCCGAGGGTCGACCGTAGAGAACCAGACTCCCTCGACCTCGGGAAGGCGCCGTGAGGGGTGGAAAGGGTGGCTCCACCTGGGGCGCCACGAAGTGGACCCCCAGGAGCGGTCGACGATCCCCGATCCCCGAAGCGAGCGATCCCTCGACTAAGGTCGAGATGCCCCGAGTGTCGACAGTGCGTACCCAGACCCCTCGACGCTTCGGAAAGACGGGGTAGTACCTTCGCGGCCCCCCGTGGCGCTCATCACCAACAACGGGGTAGTACCTTCGCGGTCCCCCGTAGCGCCCCCTCGACTAAGGTCGGGATGCCCCGAGGATCGACCGTAGAGAATCAGACTCCCTCGACTTCGGGAGGTACCACAGGTCAGCAAAGCGTCCGCGGACCCGCCGACCTGACACAAGACCCCTCGGCCAAAGTTGAGGTGCCCCAAGGTCCGACCACAGGGTCTCAAACTCCCTCGACCTCGCAAAGAGCTACAAATCAATAAAGTCTCCCCAAGCCCTCTCAACCTCGGCGGGTGCTGTCGGGTCCGTGAGAAGCCCGAGCCCCCTTAAAGTCAAAAATGACTCCGCAGGTCGACGAGGAAGGGAAGCAGCCTACTCCACCATGCGAAGCATAACTCTGAGAATGAAAGAGGTACATTCAACTGGACGCCCTCCTTGTCAAATTTTATTTACATATTGCTGAGCGGAATCTTAATGTTGAAGCCTTATCCCGCCCCAAAGTCGGGCCTCTCTAACGGGTCGGCTTAGGATCGACCTCCTAATTACATTATGCATGCACCGTTCGTCAAGTCTCCGAAACTGGTACAGAGGATTTCATAAATTAGTGCCCGACTTGGCTCTTCGACGTAAACTCCTACGTCCGGCTAAAAAGTGGTCCCGGCCACGAATGCGCCAGCCAAACACGGGTACCAAGGCAATCTCTGGAAACCCCAGCCTTGCTCACCGAAGCCTCGGCAGAGTCCGAGAACAATAACTACGAAAACCTTCGGTAATAACCTGCCTATTGGCCCGCGCTCCCTCTGAGGAGTTTGGAGTTAAGTTCGGAGACCCGACTAAACTCCCCGATTAGCGGCACGCACAGACCTAGTCCGGTCTTAGTTAAAGGGCTAAGGCCCGACCTCGACACCTTGGGACTTCCCTAAAGGCTAAACGCGATGACCTCCGCGACTCCCAAATCCGAGCTATAGGACTTAGAGAAATTTTCTAAAAAAAAAAAAAAAAAAAACTCAAGACTCGGAGCTCCTCTTCGTCGGGATGACTGGAACCCGAGAAGGCTAAGACGTAGCCCGGGAAGAAGGGCAACTTCGTTAAGCAGCCCAGAAATTAAAATGCAAAGCTAGGCCACCGAGGCTGTTCGCTAAGGCCCTGGCCTCGGTCACGACAACAGAGGGAAAGATGAACACGGAATGGCAAAAATACTTTTTCATTAACAAAGGGCCGGAAGGCCAATTACAAAATTGGAAGTCGGCCGCTCAAGGGCCGACCTCGGATACAATGAAAAAGAAAGAAAAATACGCTAAGTCCTAAGCGGCGGGAGCCACATCCGGGGGGTCGTCCGGCACATTGATGACCTCAAGACCTTCCTCCGGAACAGGCTCGGGGTCGGGAGCAGGAGCTTCGGGCACCACCTCCGGGACAGCGTCCGTCTCGGCCGCCAGAGCCACCTCCATGACACCGTCCGCCTCGGCTACCCTCGTCGAAGGCTCGGCGGGGTCTTGCTCATATATTCCCGCCTCGGATGTCAGGATGGTGGGAAGGGCTCGCACGTCGGACCCCCAGCCCCGGTCCTCCCTCGGACGGACCGTCGAGAAGTCATACTGAGGGCAGTACAGGCGCACCTGCTCTCGGAAGTTCTCGAAGCCTCGAAGGAAACCGTCGACCGTCTCCTCCTCCAACATGTCGCGGAACTCTTGCGACTCTTTGAAGAGCTCCACGGCGTGCTCGGCTCGTTCGAGAGCCCTCCTCTCCCGGGCCTCAAGTTGCTCGAGTCGGAGGCGAAGGGCCCTCTCCTCATACTCGAGGGCCGCGACCCTGGCCTGGACCTCCCCCAAGCGCGCCTCCGTGCCGCGCATGGTTGCCTTGGTCATGGCGTGAGCCGCCTTCTCCTCCTCAAGCGCCCCCACCACGGCAAGGCGCTCGGCCTTGGTGGCCGCCCACCGAGCCTCGGCCGCGGCCGACACCGCTTCTAGCTCGGCGATTCTTTTCTTGGCCGGCTCCAGCTGCTGGCCGAGCTGCCGAACTTCTTCTCGATACCCGTGGGCGAGGAACGCCATGGTGTCGAGCTCGAGAATATGCTGAAAAAAAAAAAAAAAGAAAGAAGCGAGGGTATTGTGAGTTGAAAGGCACGTATGCACGCTAATAACTCAGGAAAATTAAGAAGGGAACTTACCCGGGCGGTGCTGCAGTAAGCACTGCCGGCGACCTCCTCCAGCGAAATCCCCCGGAACACGGCCCGGTCCACTGGGAGCACTGCACGCCGCAACATGGAGCGTGCGACCTCGGCGTCCTGAAGGGCCGAGCTCCCCTCAGGAACGGAAGAGTCTGGCTCAACCGACTCTTCTCGGAAAGCTCGGGAAGAGCTCGGCACGATCGGACCCGAGGTCCCGGAGCCGCTCGCCTCGGGGCCTCGGGCAGGCCTGGGTCCTGGCTGCTGCGGCCGGGCCACGGATGATTCCCCCCGCTGGGCAAGGGGGGTAGGGCAAGGAGGGGCCGATGGGCTCGCACCACTGACCACCCGCTCCCGCCTCGGGTCGGCCGCAGGGGCCCCCGTCTCGGGGCCACTCGTCCCGGCCGACGAGGAAGCGCCGTCTGTCCTCGCCCTCCTCCGAGGCTGGGGATTAGCCCCCCCGGCCTCGGCCTCCCGCCTCCTCAGGCGGAAAAAAAGCGACGTGTTACTGGTCGGCATGCGGGGAATATCTGAAATCAAAAATTTTGTTAAGTGTCAGGCCAGTGGCAGTAAAAGCGAAAGACAAAGAATGAAAATAACGTAGCCGCCCTTACCCTCAGGGCGCGCCGAGCTCAGACCCACGCTCGCCAGGGCGTCCTCCCGCAGGAGCTCGGTCAGGTCATTGCCCCTCCCGAGGGCTCGCACAGAGTCTAGGATCCTCAGCTCCCTCCCCGTGGGCTCGGAGAGTCTGTTGAGGGCCTTCAGCCGTGGGTGTCCCCACCTCGGCTCAAACCCCCAAGGCGCCGCGGACGCCAGGAAGAAAAACTTCACCTTCCACTCGTGGATCGAGGAAGGGGCGCCCCGGAAGAGTGACATACCGCCCCGAAAGGCGAAATATAGCCACCCTGCGTCCGCCGGGTTCTTCTTTAACAGAAAACACCGGCGGAAAAGGCCTACCGTGATCGGGATCCCGTGCCCGAGGCACAGGGACAAAAACCCGATTATGGTCCTCCATGAGTTCGGAGCCAACTGCGCCGGGACGAGCTGGTACTCGGCCAGCAAGCTGCTCACGAACTCATGGGTGGGAAAACGCAGGCCCGCCCAGAGTGTCTCGCGGTAAACCGCGATCCGACCTGGGGGCGGCTGCGTCACCCTGTCCCCCGGCCCTGCGGTTTCAAGACGAAACCCGGACTGGAAGAAGAAACGGGAGCGGATTGTCTCCAGTTCCTCCTCTGACATATTCGACCCAACTTCTTCGGGACCGAGACTCATTCTCACAGAAGAATGGAGTAAAAATTAAGAGCAGAAAATGGAAGTTGGCAAGGAGAAGAAAAGAGGAAACTCTAGTGAAAACAGGAAGAAAACCTACTGGACATTGCCAGAAATTGCTCCGGGCACCGCCGGCAAAATTCGGTTGAGGGAGAAAACAAGGGAAAAAAAAGACGACGAAAATGAGGGGAAGCCAAACAAGACCTTTAGGGCAGACTCGTGGGGTTTATATAGACCCCCCTGACGGCCCGGATCGATGGGGTCGGTTTCCATCCTCCGATCGGGCTGCGCCACGTGGCGACCTCTGAGGCCGAGGCTCTGCATCCACTCCGGATCAATAAATCGAATACGAAATCAAAGTGTTGTCCCATCGGATCTCGGGACCTCATTATGGGTCCACAGAATCCCATCGCCTCGAAGAATGAGCGGACGGCACCCCCGCTCCCCTCGTTTAATAAAATCTGGGACACGTGGAGCCCCGGTGTGGCCTCCACTCCCCCGAAATTATGACCCGGTAACACGAAATCGGAAGCGTCCGACCCCTGGTCATGCCGCGTGTCCGTTTTGAAACCCAAAATGGCACGCTCATTGATGAGCGGGAACTCTCGATTGTGGGGCCGAGGCGCCGCCTCGTCGAACCCGAGGACCCTCATCCTGGGTCCGCCTCACAAACCAACCTCGGTAATCCAAGAGACACCGCCCCCGCTATAGTCGCCTCGAAAGACGTAGGGATATGGACCCCATCATTAATTCGCCGAACAAAGTAACCTCGAAACGCCCAAGGGCGCAGATCCTGCCACGAAAATACCAAGAAACATGAGGGTGCGGACGAAGTTCGCCCCCCAACTTTAACGATGGACTTTACTTCCTACGTCCGAGCCCACAAGCCGCTCGAACTCGGAAGTCGGGGGGTAGTGTTGGGGGAATAAGGTTTTTCCCCCAAATGACACGAATGCCCCAAAGAAGCCGCACAATCGTCGACCCTGGAAGGCCGAAGTCGGCACCCGAACTCGGAATCTCCGACCTAAGAGAAACCCCAATGCCCGAGGCCTACTTTTGTCAGCCACCTACTACGGCTATACGTCTCCGAGGTCCGGCCAGAGACCGTACTATGACGCCCCTCCGGCATTTATGGCGCATGACCGCTGTGATCCTCCGGCACACTCCACAATAAATATGGATCTCCAGCTTACTCCACAATAAATATGGATCTCCGGCTTACTCCACAATGAATGCGGATCTCCGGCTTACTCCACAATGAATGCGGATCTCCGGCTTACTCCACAATAAATGCGGATCTCCGGCTTACTCCACAATAAATGTGGATCTCCGGCTCACTCAACAATTAATGCACGTGACTCCTGTCATCTACGGACTCCCAGCTCTCCACGGCAAATAAGCCCAGCAGGGTCTAGTCAACTGTGATAAGTCTCTGATCTCGGCCATACCTCCGACACTGATGCAATAAATTCGCCTGGTAGCGTGCTAGTTCGGGTTGTACAACGCCCTCATCGCCGACATCAGTGCAATTATTCGCCTGACCAAGCGCCGACCTGAACGACATGCCGAGCCGTACTACGGCTTCGCCCCGTTACATCGCAGGTAAACCGACCCCCAGTCTATAAAAGGGGGTTGGAAAATCGATACTGGGGACGGGCACTGTTTACCTCTACTCTACACGATTTGCCCCCTCCCTGACTTGAGCGTCGGAGGGCCGGCGCCGGAAGACCCGGCCACCGGCTCGTGTGCAGGCACCCAGACGGAGGACGCCGCCCACTGTCGGATCGTCGCCCAGCCGCGGGAATCAGCCGCTCCTTCTCGCCGATCGCCCCAGACGGAGGACGCCGCCCGTCGACGGACCACCGCCCCGCCGTGAGTAACCACCTCCCGCTCCCTCTCCTCGACCGAAGATTGCCCCCGGGTCCAATTTCCAGCAACAGGAATCATCAACATCTGGATTCTAAACGGATGTTCTCTCACTAGGTGGTGGTGGAGGTACTTTGGAGAACCCAATAGACCATGGAGGAAACTAATACATAGAATTCATGTTGCAAGAACACCACCATGCCAACCAAGCAATCGACCATTGAGGTTTCCATCGCCCTACATGAAAGGTGTCATGAAGACCCGGGAGTGGTTTTTCTTAAGCGTCCGTTTCACTTTCGGAAATCGCGATCAGGTCGCTTTCTGGCATGATCTATGGACCAATGATGATCCCCTGAAATTAGTCTTCCATCTTGCTTGCTATTTCTCCAAGCATTCTCGGGGTTGGGGGGGGTGGGGGGCGAGGCAAATAGAAGCAACTGGAAACCACTTACTCAAAAGACGACTCAGAGTTGAAGGATTACAGAACATCCTGGACTCGCTGTCAATCTCTTCTGAGGATGATTCAGTAGTATGGAAATGGAACCACAACAGAATGTTTTCGGTTCAACACTGCTACAAGTTCCCTAGTCGTGGGGGAATGTGGTCGGTGTTCGGAACCACAAACTGGAAACTACCGCTCCCAGAAAAAGTGATAATTTTTAATTGGTTACTCTTCAAGAACAGAATACTCACAGCAGTGAACCTGAGGAAGAGGAAATGGAAGGCTCCACAAAATTGCCCGCTCTGGGTTAAGAAGATGAGACAGTTGACCACATTTTCCTCGAATGCATCTTTACAACAATGGTTTGGCATGCAACAGGTTATTTGCAGGGTTTGGACACCCCCTCTGCCGGCATCCATCGAAGATTTCTAGTATACATGGAGGAATAGATTGAAAGACAAGCGGTAGCAGATGGCATGGGATACTATTCTCGGTACGCCTCTGACCTGGAGTTGCGACGACTGCTGTATACTCATAGAAAACTCTTTCCACAAACATACAAAGCATCTCAATACGATATTATAAATAAGCGGTAGAACGAATAAATTTAAATAATTAGCATTCAAATTTAATTTAAATAACTAAATCAAAAATTAAAGCTTTTACAAAGCCAATAATATTTTAAAATCTTGCATTAACTCTAACAAAACCTAATCTAAAAAAAGATGTCAAAATTCTGTCTTTAGTCGCTCTCTCATAGCAAATCTCGGATCAAACTAATTCTCCGAGTCTGTAAAAAAAACGAAATCGTATAATAAGCTAGATAGTTCTGTAAGTAATGATCATTTTAGCTAGATAAATTAAACAATATAATAATTAATAAAAAGCTGATAATAAGCATGCAAAGTGTGAGATACCGGCTGAGGTCGGCAACCCCAGCCGAATTCAGCCCCGTTCTTTTTGGGAAGAGCCGGAATAGAGAATCGCGAACGCGATCCTTTCCGGCTCCTCCGGGGGCGATCGGGGCGAGGGCGTCGCAGGCCTCCCACGGCACCCCCCGCCTCAAGCTAATCCGCGGCCAATCCGGCCACGGATTTCGCTCGACCGCCGCGATTCACGCGGCGGAGAGCCGTTGCCCTAGGGCTATAAAGCCTTTCCCCCTCCTCCAGATCACCGTCGAGCTCCCTCTTCTTCCTCTCCTCCCTCTCCTCTCCCTCTCCTTCCTCTGCTCCCGCTTCCCAAGTGGCCGGCGAGCCGCCTCGGCCAACCACCATCACCACTTGAGCCTCCCCTGTTTTGAGATCTTCTTCCTCTCCGGAAAGCACCGCCGCCGCCGCTGCTCGACCACCAGATCAAGCAACCACGGCCAAAATCTTCCTCCCACCGCCTCTGCCACCGCCAGTATGCTACCTCCGCTCTTCGATCTGAACCTTAACCATGCTATTTTCCTCCCTTTGCTTTGGCCCTAATTGAGATCACTCGGTTTCCCTTCAACGCTGGTCGCCGCAGTAGCCGCCGGCCGCCACTGCGCCCAGCTGGCCGTCGACCGGGCGACGACCCCTGGCCACCTAGGCCGGCCATCCAGCCGACCCTTCCTCCTCCTGCCGGTTCCTTTCTTCTCCTGTTCATAGGAGGGATTTGGAGAGGAAGAAAGCCCACCATGGGCCGAGCTGGGCAAGCTTGGGCCCAGTTCGAATCCGAACCCGAACCCGAACCCGAACCCAAACTCGAAATCCGAAATCCAAAACCCGAAACCTAGAATCCGGAACCCAAAATTCGAAACCCGAACCTGTTTGGCCAATAAATGAAATTTTACAGTTAAGCCCTTGACATTATATTATTTCACAAAAGGGTCTTTTGTAATTTATGTTTGATTCCTAAAAGAAAGATTTATTACATAAAGGTCCTCAAATATATTTATTTGGTCCTTTTTCTCAAGTTTTATTACGGAATAGTACTCTGTAATTAGATATTGGTCCCCGAAATGAATCTTATAAATGAATTAGAGGCCAACCTTGGGGGCCCTATTGCGCCGAGTCTATGCGGGCCCATTGGGCCGTGTCCGATGTGGGCCCTATCGGGCCATGCCCATTATGGGCCAACTCTGGGGCCTGTTGGGCCGTATCCAATAGTATTACTTTTGGTTTTGCTTAGCTCTAAAATTTATAAAAAAAATAATTAAATGTTAACAGGTGAACCTGATCCGCCTACCTAAAGTAGGGATTAAGCGAGAAGAGGTAAGTAACTTAATACTTCAAGTGTGATGTCTATATTATTTGATAAACTGATTAAGTTTTGACATATGTTTTGTATTCAGTAAAATGGGTCAGGCATGTTAAATTTTATTCGAAAATCATGTTATATGCTCTGAAATTCGTGAAATATGACTCGACAATTATGAAATCTATTTTTATATATATGCATTCTCAACATGGCTATGATCTGTTCTGTTCTATTCTGGCCCCGCTAATAGAGATTATACGTTGGACCTGTCGACTTGTAATCTGTGAGGAACCGGTTTCGACACCGTGCCACCGATGATTAGAATAGTGGTTTCTGGATACCATTGCCACCGGTGACTAACAATAGTATTTTCTGGCACTCTGTACAACCTATGCCACTGAGTTACGTGGCTGTAGCCTATTATGCTGAGATTCTGGTATCAGAGTTTTTAGAAAAATGATAATAAGTTTTGAAAACAGTAAAACGATGTTATTTATGATTTATTCTAAACATTATTCTGTATTTTGATATGATATGCTCTGACCCCACTTTGGGGTATTTTGTTGCTTACTGGGCTAGTGTAGCTCATTATTTTATTTTCTCTGTTTTTCAGATTCAGAGGCTTGATCGCACGGGATTGGGGAGTGTGTTAGATTTTTCGATGATTTCTTCAGATATTAGCATTTTAGTTAGATTAGTTTGGACATTTGAATTATGTTAGCAAATGTTATTTTGGAATTTTGTAAGACTGCTTTTGAATGACTTTAATTATTTATGTCAATTTTAAGCATCTATGATTAACCCTTAAATAAGTTTTGAACATCTGTATTTGCTCTATTATGTTCCAATGCCTTGCACGCCTGTGCGGCCCGCTGTGTGGGCGTGCGGCGTCTGCCGCGCTCCGAGCTCGGGGCGTGACAAAAAAAACTTCTTTTAATCAATTTTCTCTTTTTCTTTTCAATAGAAAATTTAGCTGTTCATTTTCCCTTACATTAGCAAGTAGCTAGCTAGCCATCAATACTGATGATTTTCTACATGCAATTGTCAATCCCAGTATGAATAGAAAATTCATCTGTCTAGGCAGAACCTTATCGTCATGTAACACTCATGTTTTAATGCTTCCTGTCAATCTTGCGTAGATATGTTAAGCTGCATTGGCACTGATTAGCTTATAGAGAAGAATCAATGAAATAAAACCGAGAAACTCCATCTGGAAAGGGTGGTCGACAGAAA
Organism: Phoenix dactylifera; assembly: GCF_009389715.1. Classification (NCBI taxonomy): domain Eukaryota; kingdom Viridiplantae; phylum Streptophyta; class Magnoliopsida; order Arecales; family Arecaceae; genus Phoenix; species Phoenix dactylifera. The sequence continues at coordinate 22,554,389 of NC_052395.1, read as the reverse complement.
GGAACTAATATTGTAAGAGAGCATAAACAAATTTTGCTGTGAGAGAGCAATATGCGGACACGATTATCAGCATCCCAGATTGTGTATACGGAGTTATTGCCAGAATTTGGGGTTATCAGATGTGAATATTATTGAGATGATTAGCATCCTTGATCATGTTGTGGATGCTCTCAAGACCCCACCTCACTGTTAGAACATAGAACAGTACATGAACAGGAACTCTGCCTAAACTGGAAGTCCGCAAGGCTTCTAAGGATCTGAATCGGCCTTTTTGTTTTTGAGTCTCCTGCTGTTGGGTTCATCATTAAGTTAGTTTTAGTGATAAAAATTTATATTTATTTTACTATACATTATAAATGCATGCTAACTGTCGCATGACTGGACTTAAAAGAAGTAGGAAAAAGCTATAATGGGAATTAGATTGGTCTCATGCAGTGATGCAGGCAACAAGGCCATCCTTGCAAATTTCAAGGTGTCTCTGCAACAGAGACTGGATTGTAGAGATCATATATATGGGATTGAATTGAGTGGTGCAAAGAAGGCAGGCAACCAAGTCATTAGCAAAGTAGACATGAAATTAAAAAAGTATAATCATATTAATAAGCCTGCATGGTTTCTGTTTTTACTTTGTGGAACATACATGCAGAAAGGAAAGAAAACTGACCACCCTTATTACTCTGGTGGGAAACCTCAATCAATCTGACCCCAAAATCAATATCAGGCATACATCTGTGAGGACCCGTGCGGGCGTGTGTTTAGTCCCACATCGGTTATTCACTGGGTAGATATTGGGTACTTATACAGGATCAAGGAACCCAAACAATACCTTCCGGCTAGCCATTTTGGGTGAGGTCCTAGGTTGTTACAAATGATATCAGAGCGGACCCGGCCCATAACTTATGTGGACTAGGAGACACTGCAGCACGAATCCATTGGGGTTGACCACGGACCGATCGTGGTGTTTGTGATTAGATTTGAATAGATTTGAACCCTTAGCCCGACGAGGACGTCAGAGCTTGAACGGGGGAGTATGTGAGGACCTGTGCGGGCATGTGTTTAGTCCCACATCGGTTATTCGCTGGGTAGATCTTGGGTACTTATACAGGATCAAGGAATCCAAATAATACTTTTCGGCTAGCCATTTTGGGTGAGATCCTGGGTTGTTACAATATCACAGGGAAGTTCTTCCAACCATATATCAATATCACGCATGAGACAAGCATGACCTTCACAAAGTCGTCATAAATCCAAAATCCAAGACTTAGAAGCAGATTGCTTCCTCTGGTAGCGACACTCTGCATGCATGAAGGAACTCAACCACAAATTAGCTCCACAAGTTGATTGACTATCTCACTCCGCTATTGATCATGATCTTCATGACCTATGCTTCATTTTGCGAGTGGTCCCGATTGATCAACCCCTAGGACAAGGTAAGCATGGTTACCAATGTCACGCTCATGCCTCCGCAGGGCACGTGCGGCACTCAGTGCCCACGTGGAGGCCACATGAGAGGGGAATACAGGGCTCTCCTGCCAGATATTGTTCGATTCCGGAGCCCGCACGCGCACCGCACGCACCGCTCAGACCCCTCCCCAGTTTTGTTTTCCACCCAAAATGCGTCCGTAGGATTTGGCGACATCCGCCTCATACGCCTAGGCTCTAGAATGAGTCTTTCTGATGTGGGACTATTGAGCTTCACGCCCTTTCCACCATCGGACAAAAGTCCTTGGCTCTGATACCAAATGTCGCATCCACGCCTCCGCGGGGCACGTGCGGCACCCAGTGCCCACGTGAGGGCCACATGAGGGAGGAACACGGGGCTCCCCTACCAGCTATTGTCCGGTTCTGGAGCCTGCACGCGCGCAACGCGCCCTCAGACCCCTCTTCGGTTTTGTTTTCTATCCAAAATGCGTCTGCAGGTTTTTGCGACACCCGTTTCATATGCCCAGGCTCTATAACGAGTCTTTCCGATGTGGGACTATTGGGCTTCAGGCCCAATAGTTTTGAGTTCACAGCTACTTGGCTCAGACCGAGCCCAATCTGATTACAGGCCTATTTTAATTATTCGGGCCGTGGCCCATTAAGGTCCTTTCTTCCACACTAAGGGTTTTCTGGTTTTAGATTGGATTATTGGGCCTTCAATCCAATAACCTAATTTCACATTTAGGTGCAACTATGGTCCATATAATTTTTTCATTAAAATAGCATGCCCACCTTTTTCTTTTTCTTTTCTTTTCTTTTCTTTTTCTTTCTTTTCTTTTCTTTTTTCTTTCCCTTCTCTTCTTTTATTTTCCTTTTCTTTGTTTTCTTTTCTTTTTCTTTTCCTTCTCTTCTTCTTTTTCTTTTCTTCTCTTCTTCTTTTTCCTTCCCGAAACTTCTTCTCCTACTTTCTTCTTTCTTTTTCTTCTCCTCCTCTTCTCTTCTCCCGACTTCTTGATGTGGAACAGGATCAATGCATGCAATCTAAAATTTCTTTCTTTTTTTTTTTTAATTAGATTTCAGCAACCCAATTCATAAACTATTAGCCAACTCAAATCTAACAGCTATCAGATGATTATATTAAAATCGAATTTACTGTAAGAAACTACCGACAATCGATCAGTTCCTTTAATAAATTTAGAAGAAGGATCGTTGTTGATTAGGAAATCAACACATAATTAGGGCACGTTGTTCTACTTTTAGTTTCCTGCTGTTAAGCATAAAAATTTGGGAACTTAACTGAACCCAATAACGACTTACTCAGAATTATAGTGGAAGGATCACACGGACACGATGCTCGAGAAAAGTCCTGGAAGAGGGAGGCAAGTCCAGGGTCCTGATTCGCTGACGGGTCGTCCTTCGTTGAGACGGATGGAGGAAACCGACAAGATCTGAAACAGAAGTCCCGGGTTAATTGAGGTAGCAGGATGTTTGGGAAACAAAACACAATAATCTATTCAAAGGATAAATAATCCGGACGATGATTCGTCGGATCGGGAAGGAGTCCGGAAGAGAGAGCGGGGAGCCGGATGATGAGCGCCGCCTGCGCTAGAGGAAGTTGCGGAAGTCAGGGGACGCCGCGTTCACTTAGAAGAGAAGGATTTTAGAGAAGGAAGGAAGGTAGGTTCTTGGAATAGGACACCAAGCTCTTTCAAGCAATTCATCAAACAGCTTTTCCTCTATTCATTGATTTTTCATCTCCTTACACAACGAAATAAACCCCTCTTTATAGGCAGGGCAACCAATTACATGACAAAAAGAAATAAATGGACTCATAACCGGTTGATACATTGATGCATCGATGGGCAATAAACGTTCCAAGGAATCGTAGAAAGGATGGCTTCTTCTTGGTTGATAAACGGCAGTGTTTAAGATCCCATGGCAAGTGGGAACCGGATGAGATTTCCTTGAAATAGAGCGGTGGAAGACGCTGTGGGTTGGATCGGTTGAGCTTCTCCATGTGCAACGGGAGGAACCGGCCTTGATGGATGAATCTGGCAGGATGCCTCTTGGGATTCTTCATGGAACGGCTGGAGGGCTTGGAACCGGATGGGTTTCCTTCAGTTTTCTTTTCACCTCTTCGTCTTCTTCGGCTGGAGCTGGAAGAGAACCGGCTTGGGAAGAGGAACCGGCTTGGGAAGAAGATGACCCGTCGGTGATGGCTTGGGATTCTTCATGGAACGGCTGGAGGAAGATGACTCGTCGGCTGGGAGGAAGATGACTCGTCGGCTGGGATGTGCGATGGAGCCTTGCTTCGTTGGGTTGGGGAAGGCGTGGCCGGCTGGCTTCTGAAAATCCATCGGCTGAGGCTTCTATGAAGACGTGGCTGGAAAGAGCCGGCTGAGGGGAGGAATCGGTGCTGTGAAGTGTTGGGAAGAACCACCTGGGGAGAAGACTTGAAGCTTCATTCGGTTGGGAAGAAACCTCCTTTGAACCGGCTGCGCATGGAAGATGAGTACGGTGCTTTGGAACAAAAACAGGGGAGCTGATGGGTTTTTTTTTTTTTTGAAGAACCGGTCTTGATGAGTGAACCGGCTGGTAGTTCTTTGGGCTGGTTTATTTTGAATGTGGACTTTATTATGACATGGACTCAATACTATTTAGGCTGGACCGACATTGACTTGACTCAATATTACTTGAACTGGACTTGAATTGGATTGGACCTGACACGAACTTGACTTAAATAAATATCTAGAGAAATAAAAAAAATAAAAACTGGACGACACAAGAAATGTGGACTAGCAGTCAAGCCAAAGTGATGCCGGCTCATTGGTGTCCCCACCAATTCTCCCGGACTGGAGAAAATTCAACTCCGTTGAAGGAAGTTGTTTCTGGCTCTGATAGTGCTCAAGGATGTCTGGATCAATCTGCTGCAGTTCCTCTCGGGTTATCCATGTGTCATCAGACTCTGGCCGACCGTGCCAACGAACTAGGTATCTCTGGTAGCCTTTCCTCCTAGTAGAAATAATCTGCTCGTCCAGGATCTTCTCAATGCGATCGTGTTTCTTGGAAAACTTTGGTCGTGGACACTCAGGTAAGGGTTCGCTCTCAAAGGAGGGATTAGGCTCAAATGGCTCACTGGGTATCGTTATTGGCTTTTTATACTTAACCAAATCAGAGATATTAAAGGTAGAACTAATGCCAAAATCTGGTGGTAAATCTACCACAAATGCATTTGATCCGATCTTCTTTAAAATTTTAAAAGGACCTGCTCCTCGTGCATGCAATTTCTTAACAGTTCCAGAAGGAAATCGTTCTGGTCTAATTCGTATCATAACATAATCACCTTCAGCTAAATCAGATGTCCGGCGATGTGAATCTGCTAATTGTTTATAAATTTGATTGCTGATATTTAATTTTTTTATAATATCTTTATGCAGATCCCTAATATGTTGTGCAAATGACTCAGCTGACTCAGATGTCCTGGAATGCATGGGTAATGGAATGAGATCAACAGGTTTTCTAGGGTGCTGACCGTAAACAACCTCAAATGGACTCATGCCAATGGTTCTATTGACGGAACTATTATATGCGAATTCGGCTCGAGGTAGTAAAAGATCCCAAGTTTTCATATTTTCACCTACTAAACACTAAAGTAAATTACCCAAACTTCTATTTACGACTTCGGTTTGACCGTCAGTCTGAGGATGATATGCAGATGAAAATTTTAACTTTGTCCCCATTAGATGCCATAAAGTTTTCCAGAAATAACTGACAAACTTGACATCTCGGTCTGATACAATGGATTCGGGTAACCCATGTAGACGAACGATTTCGTTGAAATATATCCGGGCAACTTGAGAGGCATCGAAGGTTTTGGAACAGGGCAGAAAATGAGCCATTTTCGAAAATCTGTCTACAACCACAAAGATGGAGTCATGTCCTTTGGCAGTCCGTGGTAATCCTAGAATAAAATCCATACTGACATCTTTCCATGGATATTCAGGTATTGGAAGTGGAGTGTATAATCCCGTATTCTGTCTTTGCTGTTTGGCAACAGCACAGATTCGACACTGAGCCACAATTTTGGCAACGTCGCGCTTCAAACTGGGCCAGTAGAATTGACGCTCTACGGCTTCAATAGTTTTGGCCTTCCCAAAATGACCAGACAATCCCCCAGCGTGTAATTCCCAAATTAAAAAATCTCGAACAGACGTATGCGGGACACATAATTTATTATTCAGAAAAAGGTACCCCTCTTGAAGGGAATACTTATCTATCTCTTTCGAAGTTCCTTGTTGGAGTGTAGACATGATTTTTCCAAAATCAGGACAGTTATCATATTCTTCTTTTAATTTCTCAAATCCAGTGACTTGAATACTGACTATTGACAACAGGTTTGCCTTTCGAGATAATGCGTCAGCAGCTCGATTATCTACACCGGAACGATGTTTTAATACAAAAGTGTATGATTGTAAAAATTCAACCCATTTGCCATGTCTAGGATTTAATTTCTTTTGTGAACTAAGGAATCTGAGGGCTTCATGGTCTGAATATAAAATGAATTCGTGTGGTAGTAAGTAGTGCCTCCAGAATTTAAGAGTTTGAATTATGGCATAAAATTCCTTATCGTAGGTGGAGTATTTGCGCCTGGTTTCATTTAGTTTTTCACTAAAATAGGCCACAGGGTGTTTGTCTTGACTTAGGACTCCACCAATTCCTACACCTGATGCGTCACATGCGACTTCAAAGACTTTAGAAAAATCAGGAAGTCGTAACACAGGTGCACTGGTCATTAAAGTTTTTATCTCCTCAAAAGCGCGATTACTAGCCTTAGTCCACTCAAAGGCTCCCTTACGAATACAATCTGTAATTGGTGCCATGATTGTGCTGAATCCCTTAATAAATCTACGGTAAAAGGTGGCTAACCCATGAAAACTTCTTACTTCATGCACATTCTGGGGTGCGGGCCAATTCTTGATTGCACTCACCTTTTCAGGATCCACAGATAGTCCATCTGGAGTCACAACAAATCCTAAGAATGTAACACGTGTAGTCATAAACTCACATTTCTTAAGGTTGATAAATAGGCTTTCGGATCTAAGCGTCTGGAAAACTTGCCGAAGGTGGTCTAGATGTTCCTCCTTTGTTTTACTGTAAATGAGGATGTCGTCAAAGTAGACAACAACAAATGTTCCCATGAAAGGTCGTAGTACTTGAGTCATTAGTCTCATGAAAGTGCTGGGAGCATTTGACAGACCGAATGGCATTACTAACCACTCATATAGTCCATCCTTTGTTTTAAATGCGGTCTTCCACTCGTCTCCTGGTCTGATTCTAACCTGATGGTAGCCACTTTTAAGATCAATTTTAGAAAATATATTCGATCCAGAGATCATATCTAGCATGTCGTCTAGTCGGGGAATCGGGAATCGATATCGTATTGTGATCTTGTTAATTGCCCGACTATCAATACACATTCTCCAAGTTCCATCTTTTTTAGGAGTTAAAAGGGCAGGTACGGCACATGGGCTTAAACTTTCCCTAATGAATCCTTTTCTTAGGAGTTCTTCGACTTGACGTTTCAACTCGGCATGTTCGGTAGGGTTAAGCCGATAGTGAGGGGAATTTGGTAGGGTCGCTCCTGGGACTAGGTCTATTGCGTGTTGTATGTTCCTCATAGGTGGTAGTTGATCAGGAAGTTCCTCTGGGGCGATTTCCTCAAATTCTTTAAGAAGACTAGTCATTTCTTCTGGAATTGGGCTTGTTTCTTTTAGACTAACTTCTTTAACAGCTAAAACCCACACAGAAGGGCTTTCTTTGATGTCTCTTTCTAGTTCTTTTGCGTTGATCAAGTGTAATCCCTTGGGTTGTTCTTCCTCTTTTGGTTTTATTGGGTTACTATCCTTTGGTTTTTTTGGTGGTGAAGGGTATAGTGTGATTTTCTTGCCTTTGTGCATGAATGAGCAAGTATTTGTTCGACCAAAAAGTGTGGCATTTTGATCGAATAACCAAGGTGGTCCTAAAATAATGCTGCCGACGTCCATGGGAAGAACGTCGCACCAAATTTCTTCCTGGTAAGATTGAAATTTAATGGGTACCTTGCAACGGTATCTAACAGGTATGGATGAAGTGTCTAGCCAGGCGACCTTGTAGGGACTGGGGTGGTCGACGGGTGTTAGCCCAAGCTTGGAAATCGTATCAGTGGAAACTGCGTTGATGCAACTTCCACTATCAATGATAATTTTACAGACCTTGTTCTTATTGTTTATGTAGGTATGAAAAATTGTAGTTCTTCGCCAATCTTCACATTCCTTTGGTTGTGTCAGGGTACATCTTAGTACGTTTATCCTAACTTCAGGTTCAGTTTCTTCAGTGAAATTTGGTTCATCGAATCCCTCGGCTAATTCAGGATCAGCTATGTGAATTTCTTCGTCTTCTACAGTTTCCCCAGGGTGTTCCTCTTCGATCTCTCCAATATGTAGGGCACGAGAAGGGCACTGGTTTGCAAAATGTCCAATTCCATGACAGTTGAAACATCTACCCCTTGAGCTACTCTCCCTACGTCCTTCATTCAGGGTGCCTTTGCCTCGGTCTTCTTTCCTGGGTGGAGGAGCAACTAATGGAGGTCTAGTGGTTGAAGTTGAATTTGGATTAGTTCTGGGGACTTGGTGTGGTTCGGATCTAGGACCTAGTATACTCGAATTTCTAGGTTCACTGGGTCGAGTGATTGGCATTCTTTGGAATCTCTCATAATCCTGAGCTAATTGATATGCCTGCTCTAGACTATAGACCTCTCGCATGAAAAGCTCTCGTTGGATGTCATTTCTTAACCCGGCACGAAATCGGGAAAAGGTGACAGAGGGATCCTCATTGACATGACATCGCATGAGATACTCATCAAACTTGGCGATGTAGTCAGTGACGGATTTGTTTCCCTGGGTCAAGGTCTGCCATTGATCAGGGAGGCGTTGTTGATAGGAGGTGGGAAGGTATTTCTCCCTGAGTTTATCCTTCATTTCATCCCAGGTTCGGATGGGTTCCTGTCTCCTATGTAGAATTAGACGTTCCACATTCTGCCAATAATATTTGGCTTGACCGAGAAGCCTCATTTTTGCAAATCGAATTTTTCGCTCTTCAGACATGTCGTACCATTCGAAATAATGATTCATATCTGACTCCCAGTCAAGATACTCATGAGGATCCATGCGGCCTACGAAGCTGGGTGCCTCAACCCTGACACTTCGAAGTATGCGGTCATCGATGTCACGGTGATCATTAAGAGGTTGATTTATAGGATCACGACCTCTTTCATTGTGATGGGGCCTTTCTCTGGGATAGTCATCTAGTGGACGATTGTGATTTCTGTCAAAGTTTTGCCTATTCCTGGGATAGTCATTGACATGTTGGTGGTTCCGATCAAAGAGTGGGTGATCAATTCTTTCTCTTGGGTTATTGGCTAGGGAAGGGCTACCCCTATCTTGATATTCTTCTAAGGCATCGACTCGGGTACATAACCTTCCTAGCTTCTCGTTAATTTCTCTAAGGATTGAACTGATGTCAGGGTCCATCCCACGACTGGACTCAGGCTCGTCTGGTTGATAACTAGTTCCGGATCTGGTAGTCATGCAGTTTGGGTAGCTTTTCTTTGAAATTTTTTTTTTGTTTTTTTTTTACACAAATACCCTAATACAGTAAAACAAAAACATGCATCACCCAACAATTTCTAAGGTTTTCCTAAAAATTCTAGACAGCTCCTAACTGGGTTGAAGAGTACACTTAAGCCTCCAATCCGATCTAATAACCTAGTCGACCAGGTAAGCTCCCAGGTAAGTGGAGGGGTCACGTTGCATGTAGCAAAGGTCCCACTTAAAACCCACTTTTCTCGAACAGAAACTGTCTCCCTTTAATCACTTAAAGAGAGAAAGCTTGCCTAGACATCGACCGGGATCATAGAGCGAAATTGGTGCAACTTTCAGTGGTCTTCGTCCTATTGAGCTCGATTATCCTTAGGGGCCAACGTCTAGTTGATTTTAATTAGGCTTAGGATATTTATGCACTGAGATGATTTTTGGGCTAAGGACGAGTGATGAAATCCCGACCTTATCTTGTTAATGGGTTCAGCCCTTAGATTATTTTATGCAAATGCTTATATGCAACAATCAAGAAAATTTTTATCATTTTATGTCATGTCATTAAATTGCATTTGAATAGTTGATCAAGCAAACTAGCTAAAAACTTTTAATCTTAATGTTGATGTCCCAAATAAACTATACTCAGAAAAGGATGCGGAAAGATTAAAACTGGTGCCTAGTAATTCTAAGTTCTACACTAATGCATGAAAATGGTGCCCTAATAAACCGTGCTCTGATACCAAAAATGATGTGGAACAGGATCAATGCATGCAATCTAAAATTTCTTTCTTTTTTTTTTAATTAGATTTCAGCAACCCAATTCATAAACTATTAGCCAACTCAAATCTAACAGCTATCAGATGATTATATTAAAATCGAATTTACTGTAAGAAACTACCGACAATCGATCAGTTCCTTTAATAAATTTAGAAGAAGGATCGTTGTTGATTAGGAAATCAACACATAATTAGGGCACGTTGTTCTACTTTTAGTTTCCTGCTGTTAAGCATAAAAATTTGGGAACTTAACTGAACCCAATAACGACTTACTCAGAATTATAGTGGAAGGATCACACGGACACAATGCTCGAGAAAAGTCCTGGAAGAGGGAGGCAAGTCCAGGGTCCTGATTCGCTGACGGGTCGTCCTTCGTTGAGACGGATGGAGGAAACCGACAAGATCTGAAACAGAAGTCCCGGGTTAATTGAGGTAGCAGGATGTTTGGGAAACAAAACACAATAATCTATTCAAAGGATAAATAATCCGGACGATGATTCGTCGGATCGGGAAGGAGTCCGGAAGAGAGAGCGGGGAGCCGGATGATGAGCGCCGCCTGCGCTAGAGGAAGTTGCGGAAGTCAGGGGACGCCGCGTTCACTTAGAAGAGAAGGATTTTAGAGAAGGAAGGAAGGTAGGTTCTTGGAATAGGACACCAAGCTCTTTCAAGCAATTCATCAAACAGCTTTTCCTCTATTCATTGATTTTTCATCTCCTTACACAACGAAATAAACCCCTCTTTATAGGCAGGGCAACCAATTACATGACAAAAAGAAATAAATGGACTCATAACCGGTTGATACATTGATGCATCGATGGGCAATAAACGTTCCAAGGAATCGTAGAAAGGATGGCTTCTTCTTGGTTGATAAACGGCAGTGTTTAAGATCCCATGGCAAGTGGGAACCGGATGAGATTTCCTTGAAACAGAGCGGTGGAAGACGCTGTGGGTTGGATCGGTTGAGCTTCTCCATGTGCAACGGCAGGAACCGGCCTTGATGGATGAATCTGGCAGGATGCCTCTTGGGATTCTTCATGGAACGGCTGGAGGGCTTGGAACCGGATGGGTTTCCTTTAGTTTTCTTTTCACCTCTTCGTCTTCTTCGGCTGGAGCTGGAAGAGAACCGGCTTGGGAAGAAGATGACCCGTCGGTGATGGCTTGGGATTCTTCATGGAACGGCTGGAGGAAGATGACTCGTCGGCTGGGAGGAAGATGACTCGTCGGCTGGGATGTGCGATGGAGCCTTGCTTCGTTGGGTTGGGGAAGGTGTGGCCGGCTGGCTTCTGAAAATCCATCGGCTGAGGCTTCTATGAAGACGTGGCTGGAAAGAGCCGGCTGAGGGGAGGAATCGGTGCTGTGAAGTGTTGGGAAGAACCACCTGGGGAGAAGACTTGAAGCTTCATTCGGTTGGGAAGAAACCTCCTTTGAACCGGCTGCGCATGGAAGATGAGTACGGTGCTTTGGAACAAAAACAGGGGAGCTGATGGTTTTTTTTTTTTTGAAGAACCGGTCTTGATGAGTGAACCGGCTGGTAGTTCTTTGGGCTGGTTTATTTTGAATGTGGACTTTATTATGACATGGACTCAATACTATTTAGGCTGGACCGACATTGACTTGACTCAACATTACTTGAACTGGACTTGAATTGGATTGGACCTGACACGAACTTGACTTAAATAAATATCTAGAGAAATAAAAAAAATAAAAACTGGACGACACAAGAAATGTGGACTAGCAGTCAAGCCAAAGTGATGCCGGCTCATTGGTGTCCCCACCACTTCTTCTCCTCCCCCCCTTTCTTCTTCTTTCTTCTCTCATGAAGGGAGGAGGGCGAGCTCGTCGGAATGCTCGGAAGGAATGGATAGCGGCCGACGGCGGCCGGCCTGCGGCGCCCACGGCCACGCCCGCGATCGTGCCCACAGTCATGCCCGTGGCTGTGTCCGAGGCCGCGTCGGTGTCCCGTGGCCGGCGACCCGCGGCCTGCGGCCGGCGCCCGCGACCTACGGCCAAGGCCGGCGGTCGGCTCCTGCGGTTGCTGCCGCAGATCAACCACCGGTAAGCTTTTTTTTTTCTTCCTATTCTTCCTCTTCTTCTCTTTTGTTTTTAATTGTTTCCTTTTCCTATTTTTGTTTCATGGGTAGGCTAGATCTAATCTAACAGAGTATGAATAAAGGGATCAAGGGCTTACCTAGCTCCAAGGGGGAGATGGGGAACTTCTTCTGGCAGCTTGGGCCGCTACCTCCAGCAGCTCGACAGCTCGGCAGTAGTGGCTAGCTGAGAGCACTCCCTCTGACTGCTCGGTGGTGGATCCAAGTGGTCTGCCGTCGCTAGAAGAAAAGAAGAGAGGAAGGCGGTGAGAGAGGTGATGAAGCCCCTCGGTGAGTGATCTGTGGGTTTTTCTAACCTTCTGTGGGAAGAAACGGAGAAGTAGTCGTGGCTCGTTCACCGCCGCGATGCTCGCGGCGGTTGTGCGAGATCTGCAGCCACTCAAGAGGTCGCGGCGTCTCCGCCCTCGTAACGCACATCGGAGTCGGCTGGGCCTGCCGGCTTCAGCTCTTTTTGGGGGCCTATTCTCACATTCTCCCCTTCTTAATAAAAATTTTGTCCTTAAAATTTAACGTTTCTTAATTCTTAAATAAATGAAGATACTTAGTCTTTCATTTAACATTTTTCCACATTTTCGTTGCGCATTCTGATCTAGTCCAACTCTTCAGAGGATCAAATCTCAATATCAATTTGTATTAGCCCTAGTTTCGTAGCATCTATAAGATTAACTTTCTTAAGGTAGATGTTTACACCTAAAGACTGATTTGATTCTTCGTATATGCATTCTAAAGAGGTAGAAACTTAATGGATACATAGAAGTAGAGGAATCAATTAAGCATAATCATTTATAGAGTTGTTTTAGAATGATTACCTATCACTACTTGATCACTTGCACTAGCATTCTGCTGAATCAATGTAAAAGCCGAGCACCAGATTCAGCAGGTTCCGAGTCATTCTTTTTTTTATTTGGGCAGTCCCGTGACAAATGTTCATGCTGACCACAAGTGAAGCAAACTCCTATCTTCTTAAGACAAGGCCCCCATGAGGCTTGCCGCAGTAGATATAGGCCTCAAATCTCTTCTTCTTATTTGCATTACCCCCAATGTCCCTTGGCTTGACATTCTGACTTTCAATCATTCTGGGTCTCTTTGGATCATCTCTTTCCTTCTTTGGCCTCTTCAGATCTGCTTCTACCTTCAGTGCTCTCTAGGACTTCTCAGTAGCTAGTAAAAATCAGGACTGACAACCGGGATTGAATTTCGTCCCTCAAGCCCTGCTCAAATCTGTTAGCTTTGCTCTCTTTAGCCTTCATAAATTGGGGACAGAACCGGCCCAATTCATTAAACTTGTTGGCATATTCAAGCACAATCATAATATCTGTCTGTCTCAAGGATAAGAACTCATTTTTCTTAGTCCTTCTGACCGACTTAGGAAAGTATTGCTCATAGAACATTTTCTTGAATTCATCCCAAGTCAGCTGATCATCATCATCTTCAATTGCAGCTTTCATAGCTGTGTTTGTGCTTGTCACGAGCTGGGCTCGAACCAGCGCTTTCTAGATGCGATGCATCGTCTAGATTTCAACCTTTCTGATCGAGACTTTGGTGACCCGGTTCCCAAAATGGTACTCCGGGGGGGGGGTCGAGATTTGAATGAAAGTATAGTGTACACCCCGGCCGCTTTCTTGGAACTAATTCATAGGGGCTTAGTGTTATAACTATATAAAAATATACAATAGTCCCGCAGAGCCGTATCGGAAAAAGAAAAATGTATTGCGAGACAGCGAATGAGACAGCATACGAGTCTCGCTTAGTCGTGAGCGCTCACCGGGCGGACCGAGTTGGTAAAGACACACAGGTTCCACCAAAACTTTGCATTTTCTCTTAGCATGGGAACAACCAACCTAACCTTGACATCTTCCGAAAACTGCAAAGCATCATACATCTCTTCCATCCCCCGAACCCATGCCTCAGCAGCCAACGGATCGGCTCCACCATGAAACATAGGAGGATTTAGTCTCCGGAACCGCTCATAGTAGGAGTCCATAAGTTGTGCAGGTCAGGTAGTGGCTTGTACCTGCTGTTGCATCTGTTGCTGCATCAGTTGTTGCATATGTTGTTGCTGCTGAAGGAGCTGAGCCATCACGTGACATACTCCAGTAAAATCTGCCTGGGAGGTAGTTGGGCTAGGAGTTTGCTCAACCGGCTGGCTAGCAACTCCTCTCCCTCTTGCTCCTTTCCTCCTAGATACAATATTTGTCAAGACTTCCTCCTCTCTGTTGCTCATTTTTACCTATCAAAATGTTAATATCCACCAGACATACGTAATGCTTTAGCTAGTACACGAAAATGCATACCATGATCTTTCTGTCTATAAATAACTGCATGCATTGCGCGATGGATGTGAAGAAGTAGGCCGTTATCGCGGCAATAATGATCCAAGCTAGTATTTGCAGTGAATCCCCCAGTGTTGTAGTCATGCATTACGATAGGAACTCCCAATTCTCTGGCAAATACGGCCTCTCTTCGCCATTCGAAGTACTTACCTCTGCCTTCCTTTGTTTATAACATACCAACCTTTCCAATCACTAATAAAAAAAAAAGAAATTTTCCCGGGAAATGAAATTGAAGCTTTGGGTCATTATTAATATACATATTTGTCGGATGTCCAATATTCAAAATTGGCCTTAAAAGCGCCGCCTTCCGGCCGTTTAAAAAAGAGAGATTTTGGCTTTCATACTACTCTTTTTTGGAGGATCCGAGTGCGGTCTGACTATTCTGATTGAAGCCTTGGATGACCACATTCTCGGGACTGAGGTTCGGAATGTCCAACGCTAGCCTTTTCAACGTGCGGAAGGACATTAAGTTGACTGAAGAGCCAGGATCGATCAAGATTCGACTGATTCTCTCCCTCTCAATCATTCCCGTAACATAAAAAGAGGGCGATTGTGTTCCGCTGTCCCCAGTAGAAGATCATCATCCGTGAAAGTGATCGTTGCAGCATTCCGTTTTTGAATTGCGTTGGGGGAAATCTACCAAAGCTAGGCAGATAGATAGACTCCTTTCCCGCTGCTAAGGGAGAGCAAGAAACTAAATCAAATGATTGTTTTTTCACCAGCGCCCCTTTTTTTTCATGATTAACTAATTTCTTTCTTTTCTATATGCAGAATATAATTGAACATGACTTCGCTACCCATTTCCCTTATTCAAACTTAAAGTTTTTACTCATGATCAAACCTATTGCTCTGATACCACTAAATGTCACACCCCGAATCCGGATCATGACACGGCCCTGCTATTGCAATCTTATGCATACAATAACACGAAGCCACTTAAAATTTCCTAACAAAATTAAATAATTTCATTTGCTAATGTCATAACATTTTTCATGCAATTGGAACAGTACAGAGCTTCTAAAAATTGATTATTATATAGCATTTTCAGTTACCCTAACCCTGAATAACGCCAAGCTCCCTGCTCCTAGCAGTCTTATTCATCTGTAGGAAAAAAAGTAGATAAAAAGATATGAGCTACACAGCTCAGTAAGTAACCAAGTAGTATCTTATTGGATCAAGCATAATTATGCTAATGCAATGTTTAAGAAGCTAACAATTATGGCAAAATAAAGCATTCTATAGATGATATATACAAATCAGGTCATAAAGTAATGCATGTTCCATCAATAAAAGTTCATAAATATGAATATGCATCATATAAAATTCTTGCCATTATTCATAATTTGAAATCTGTACTTGCCATTATTCATGCTTTGAAATCCGTATCCATTATTCATGCTTTAAAATCTGTACTTGCCATTATTCATGCTTTGAAATCTGTAATCGCCATTATTCATGTTTTGAAATCCATACTTCCCATTATTCATGCTTTTAAATCCGTAGTTGTCATATTCATACTTCGAAAACCGTGCTCTCAGATGGTAGTGCGGCTATGGTCACTATTATTATCCGTGACAAGGCCGTAATCTTTACCAACTACTATTACCCGTTGGCAGGACCATATGCCGAGCTATTATAACCCGCTGGCGAGGGCCATAACCTTTGCCAACTATTATTTTCCGTTGGCAGGGTCTACACTAAGCTATTATAACCCGCTAGCAAGGGTCATAATCTTTGACCACTATTATTTTCTGTTGGCAGGGTTTACGCCAAGCTATTATAACCCGCTGGCGAGGGCCGCATGCTGAGCTATTATAATCCGCTGGCGAGGACCGTATGCTGAGCTATTATAACCCGCTATGTCGAGCTATTATAACCCGCTGGTGAGGGCCATACATAGCAATCTGAGAGTTCATAAATCATTATTCTTTTTCATAAATCATATCTTCATATATAGGTTGAAAAGTGACAAATGGCATCGTTATGCATAAATTCATAATCATGCCACAAATATCATTTTCATGCAATCTATCATAATCATAATTCAGACCCAATCATATATTCATGAAGGAATGCTATTTGATCAAATTCATTAATCGCATGCAATCATATGCTTGATCCAAATTTTGAGAAAATACATCTTAACAAATACAATTTCTTTATTTCATACTTACAATTAAACAGTAATTTGAAATCAATAAGATTGTGCCAGGGTTACTTACCTCAGTTCATTCACCAATTTCTAGGTTTAGATGACAATTCTTCAACACCTAGCAATATCATAAACAATCATATTATTTGTTACTTGCTCATTCAATTTTTTATTAATTTATTTAACCTTTATTCTACTTCTTCTATTGCTTTTCCACTTCTAATTATTATATATTATTTCTATATAATCACCCCCTTTTCTTAATTTAAATTTTTAATATTTTTTTAATTTTTCATAACTTACAGCCCATCCCAAGGACTCATATTTCATTTTCAGGCCCATGACCCAATTATAAACTAATCTTTTATTCAGGCCCATGGCCTGATTAAATTTCTGATTCAGGTACTAGACTTATCTTTATTCAGGCCCATGGCCTGATTCAATTTCTGGTTCAGATCTAATCAAATTTTTGGTTTAGGTCTGACCTAATTTCTAATTTAGGTTTAATCAATTTTTTGGTTTAGGTCTGACCCAATTTCTGGTTCAGGTCTAATCAAATTTTTGGTTTAGGTTTGACCCAATATCTGGTTCAGGTCTGACCCAATTTCTGGTTTAGATCTGACCCAATTCTCTTCTCTAGGCCCATTTGCATTCAGGCCCAGAACTTAATTAAATTTTTGGAATAAGCCTTTGGCCTGATTCAGTCACTAAGCCCATTTATATTCAGGTCCCAACTTAATTAGCTAATTTACAATTAGACCCTATTAGTTTTAGCTAATTTATAATTAGACCCTATTAGTTTTAGCTAATTTAAAGGGAAACTTTGACTCAGCCCATATAGCTTATATTTAATTTAACCCTTCTAATTCAGGTTTGGGCTTTTCAGGCCCAGTAGTTTTGAGTTCCCAACTACTTAGCTCAAATCGAGCCCAATCTGATTACAGACCTATTTTAATAAATCGGGTCCTGGCCCATTAAGGTCCTTTCTTCGGGTTTTTTGGTTTTAGATTGGATTATTGGACCTTCAATCCAATAACCCAATTTCACATTTAGGTGCAATTATGACCCATATAATTTCTCCTATGAAGCTCATTCTCTAAGTGCAAACGGCTCTTTAGAGTGAGAAACTCTGAGGAGAGAGAAAGGCTAAACGTGCTAACGGTCTTCTTCGCCGGTGGTGCTCGGTGGCGGAAGATCCCTGTTGAAACTTGGTGCCCGGCGAGCATCCCGTGATTCCAGGTTTGCCTAACACCCAGTGATCATTGGATTGTTGCTTCTTTTCCTTGCAGGGTATCCCAATGGACAAGGCAAAGCGGCCGATGGTGGGGTCGTCGGGCTCGGCCAGGAAGCAGGCATCGGGGACAACGGCGGCAGAAGTAAACAAAGATCTAGCTCCGACGAAGCAATCTGCGGCGCCGCCGTCGAGGTCATGGGCGGAGGTAGCAGCCCAAAACAAAAGTACATCTAAGGGAAAGAAAGGGGACCGATGATGCCGGACCAAATTTTAAATGGAAGCAGGAGAAGAGGGGAAGAGAAGGAGGAAGAAGAAGAGAAGAAGGAGAAGGGAGGAGAAGAGAAGAAGAGGAAACGTGGGGAAAAGAAATCTTTAATTCTTCATTAAAACCCTAATCAACATAAGAGTTCCCTTTAAATAGGGCCCCATAAGAACAATTAAAATAAACCCCTTACATAAAATAATTCCCCACAAATAAGCCCTAAAATGCAAATAAGCCCAGAATAAAATAAACCACAAATAAATTCCTAAACACAAATAAACCCAGAAATAACAATAAGCAAATATGCAAATAAAATGGGGACCTAGCTGATGTCCCCATCAACTCCTCTCGGGTGAGAAAAACTCGACCCTATCGAGTGTAAATCGGGTCGGCTGTCGTACTGCTCCAGAAGATCCGGGTCAAGGCGCTGCAACTCAGCTCGCGAAATCCACGACACATCTGATTCGGGTCGACCTTTCCACCGAACAAGGTAACGTTGGTAGCTTTCTCTCCTGGTAGATATAACCTGCTCATCTAATATATGTTCTATGTGTTCTCTGCGTGCATGAAACTGTGGAGGTGGAGGCTCACTAGCACGTGCTAGAGCAGGGTGATCAACAACAGTGGATGTATCAACAAAAGGGTCAGAAGGAATGAATGTCGATTTCTTGTATGGGACTAAATCTTCAATATTAAATGTCGCACTAATCCCATAGTCTTCAGGAAGATCTACAACATACGCATTCGAACTGATTTTCTTTAGAACTTTGAACGGTCCCGCACTACGAGATTGCAACTTTTTGAACGTCCCCGAAGGAAGTCGTTCAGGTCTAATTCTTACCATGACTGAATCACCTACATTTAATTCTTTATAACGTCGGTGCAAATCAGCAAAGAATTTATATTTTAAATTATTAGAGTGAATAAGTTTGCTGATCTCCTGATGCAATGAATGCAGGTGTGAAGCAAATGATTGTGCAGACTCAGAGACTCTATGTTGATAAGACATGGGAATCAAGTCTATGGGTTGCCTAGGTTTATAGCCATTCACTACTTCAAAAGGACTCATGCCTATGGTCCTATTGACCGAACTATTATATGCAAACTCGGCAGTTGGTAACACGAGATCCCAAGTCCTAGTATGCTCACCTACCAGACATCTGAGAAGACTCTCTAGACTTCGGTTGACAACTTCGGTCTGGCCATCAGTTTGGGGATGATAGGCAGAGGAAAATTTTAATTTGGTACCCATCATGTGCCAAAGAGTTTTCCAAAAATAGCTCATAAATTTAACATTCCTATCAGACACAATAGATTTAGGAAGACCATGGAGTCTAACGACTTCGTCAAAATAGAGTTTCGCAATCCTAGAAGCATCAGAAGTCTTAGAACATGGGAGAAAATGAGCCATTTTAGAGAATCGGTCCACTACTACAAAAATGGAATCGTGTTTGGTCGAGGTACGTGGAAGCCCTAACACAAAATCCATGCTAACATCTTGCCACGGACAATCAGGAACAGGTAGTGGAGTGTAAAGCCCAGTGTTCTGTTTACGTTGTTTGGCTAATTGACATGTGCGGCACTGAGCGACGATCTTGGCCACGTCTCTCTTGAGACTCGGCCAGAAGAAACGTCTTTCCACCATCTCAATGGTTTTGTCTCTCCCGAAATGCCCAGACAGTCCTCCAGCGTGTACTTTCCATACTAGAAAATCTCTCAAAGAAGTTCGAGGAATACACAAACGGTCGGTGCGAAAGAGATAATCATCGTGTAAAAAGAAATCATCGTGCTCTCTCTCTACTCCATCTCGTAAGGTCAGGTATACATTACTAAAATCGGGACAGGTGGTATATTGTTCCCTGATCCTTTCAAAACCAATTACTTCAGTGCTCATCATGGATAAGAGGAAGATCCGTCGACTGAGCGCATCAGCAGCTTTATTCTCAACTCCAGCTTTATGTTTCAGCACAAAAGTATAGGCTTGTAGAAACTCAATCCATCGGCCATGTCGAAGGTTTAATTTCTTTTGAGAATTGAGATACTTTAAAGCCTCATGGTCTGAATACAGGACAAATTCTTGCGGTAGCAAATAGTGTCGCCAATGTCGCAAAGTTTGCACTACCGCATAGAATTCCTTATCATAGGTGGAATAACGCAACCTGCCGTCACTTAACTTTTCGCTAAAGAACGCGACAGGGTGACCTTCTTGGCTTAACACACCACCTATGCCAACGCCAGAGGCATCACATGCGACCTCGAATACCTTAGTGAAATCAGGGAGGCGCAAGACAGGTGCTTCGGTCATCCTATGCTTAATATCTTTAAATGCTTGGGATGCCGACTTAGTCCAGATAAAGTCTCCTTTCTTCATGCAATCTGTGATGGGAGACATTATTGAACTAAAATTCCTAATGAAGCGACGATAGAAAGTAGCCAGACCATGAAAACTGCGTACTTCGGCTAAGGTCTTGAGCTCAGGCCAACCGACTATCGCGCTTACTTTTTCTGGATCAGCGGAGACACCCTTGGAAGATACTATGAATCCTAAGAAAGTGACGTGATCAGTTAGGAAGGCACACTTCTTAGGGTTTGCAAAGAAGCTTTCTTTCTGCAGGACTTCACAAACCTGCCTTAGGTGTGAGAGATGCAGCTCTTGAGTTTGACTATAAATGAGGATGTCATCAAAGTACACAACGACAAATTTGTTCAAGAAAGGTCGAAAGATCTGTGTCATCACCCTCATAAAAGTACTTGGAGCATTTGTTAATCCGAAAGGCATTACTAACCACTCGTAGAGTCCATCTTTGGTTTTGAATGCTGTTTTCCATTCATCCCCAGGACGAATCCGAATCTGGTGGTACCCACTCTTTAGGTCGATCTTGGAAAAAACTGTAGCACCAGACATATAGTCTAAAAGGTCGTCCAGCCTAGGAATGGGAAAACGATACTTTACCGTGATTTTATTGATAGCACGGCTATCGACGCACATCCTCCAAGAGCCATCTTTCTTGGGAGTGAGGAGTGCAGGTACAGCACAGGGACTCAAACTCTCACGAATATACCCTCGAGTGACGAGTTCGTCAACTTGGCATTTCAGTTCAGTGTGCTCGTTTGGATTGAGTCTATGGTGGGGAAGATTTGGCAGTGACGCTCCAGGAATGAGATCAATTACGTGCTGGATATCACGCATTGGAGGGAGTGCCTCTGGAAGATCAGTGGGGAAGACAGAGTGAAACTCCTCCAACAGAGGAACTACGGCGGCCGGATGTTCGGCATTTGACTCCACATTGATAACTCTAGCCACAAGGGCGAATACAGGTGAATGGCTTTCGATATCTTTCATTACCTCTTTCGAAGTAATGATGTGAAGTGACTCATCTTTTTGTGGCGTAGCACCCTTCTTCTCAGGGCCAGGTTCTCTAGGAGGTAATGAATTCAGTATAATTTTCCGACCCTGGAACATAAAACTACACGAATTTGACCGACCATGAAGTGTGACGTCCCTATCGTATAACCAAGGTCTTCCTAGAATGACTTGACCTACGTCCATCGGAAGGCAGTCGCACCAAATCTCGTCTTTATAAGATAGGAATTGAATCGGGACAAGGCATCTTTCTGAAACCGAAATGGACGTCTTATCTACCCAGGCTACTTTATATGGATTAGGATGAGGGGTAGATTTCAGGCCAAGGCGAGAAACAACTCCAGACGCAATGGCATTGATGCAACTCCCGCTATCAAATAAGATTTTGCATGTTTTACCATTGATCTTAATAAGTGTATAAAATAGGGAGGTTCTTCGCCAGTCTTGTTCGATCTTTGTTTGGGCTAGTGTGCACCTAACCACATGGAGCCTATGGTTTTGGTCATTCCTATCAGTGGGCTTATTTTGGTATTCAGTCTGAACAAACTCTAACCCGGTCTTTTCGTCTCCAAAGTCATCTACAAAATCCTCAATGTTTGGTTCATAGACTTCTTCGACACATTCAGTATCCTGGGTTCCTGCTTCCAGTTCAGTCATTAAATAAGTCTTGGCATTACATTGGGACGCAATATGGCCAAACTTTTGGCACCTGAAACACTGGGTTTGGTTTCTTAAGGGCGGGTTGGACCCTAATATGCCTTTTTCTTTATCAGTTGATGTACTTTGAGCAGGCACCGGGAACGTCCTAGTCGGTGTTTGGCTAGAACCGGGCTGGGAAGGATGGTTGGAGAGTGGTCTGGGTTGTGGGAGATGGCTTTGATTAGGTCGGGCTCACCACAGGGACTCGTAAAAAACTATCCACGTCTTGAGCCAATTGGTATGCCTGGCCAAGGATAGTAATCTCTCGGAGGATCAATTCTTTCTGGATCTCCTCACGGAGTCCTGCTCGAAACCTAGAAAGAGTAACAGTCTCCTCTTCGATTACACCACATCTCATGTGAAACTCCTCAAATTGTGCAACGTAATCGGCAACAGTTGAAGTTCCTTGAGTTAGTTTCTGCCACCTATCCATGAGGCGTTGTCGGTAAGAGAATGACAGATACTTCTCATTCAGTTTCTCTTTCATATCCTCCCAAGTGGTGATGCGTGGAAGCCTCTGGGTCTCACGCCGATGTTCAACGTTATGCCAGTACCAGTGAGCTTGCCCAATAAGCTTCATTTTGGCAAACCGTACTTTTCTATCTTCAGTCATATCGTACCACTCAAAATAATTATCCATGGCTGCTCTCCAATCAAGGTACACGCTCGGCTCTAATTGACCAGCAAATGTGGGGGCTTCTACTCGCACGGTACGAAGTAGTCGCTCGTCAAGATCGCGCTGGTGATCAGGATGATGTTGGTTCCTAGGGGGATGGGGAAAAGCTGCAGGCGGTGTGGTCAAACCAAACTTGGGATAAGCTGCGATTGGGGATGATGGTTCCGGAGTCCTAGTGTGTTGTACTAGAGCACGGATCTCACGTTTGAATTCGTCGTGATCAGCTCGTATTGCAGCTATTTGTTCTAGAATATCTTGTATAACTCTGGGGTCCATGGTGGATAAAGGGGTCTGAGAGTCAGTGAGGAGGTACTCTCTACCACTACGGGTGGGCATACAGGAACTACTCTAGTTGGTGATATGATATGCAATACTATTAATGAACCCTAATTGTCCAAATGTAATGCAGGACAACCTACTGATGCAACCAACTAATGCAACCTACTATGAATTCGGAAATCAGCAAGTTTTCACAAGAATAACTTAAAATTAAATGTTGCTAATTTGTACTTTGGTTATTTCAGAATTAAAGTAGAAAATTAGTCACTATAAGAAGTTAGGTTGCAAACACGTTTTACAGTCATTCAAAGTCTGAAAGTAATCTGATCTATGGATGTTGATGATGTCCTGACACTAAGGTGTGCTAATTTAATATTTAGATTTAATTGGTAGGTAGGACGGGTGTGGTGGAAATTGTTCTAGGTTTTGCAGTTTGACAAGAAAATAAGTTTCAAAATAGGGCTGTCATGCAAGAGAACTAGAACATATTTAGATAAGCAAGCCCAAAGGAGGAAGAACCAATTACCTGTGGTGAATGCAGTTGACCAGAATCGTCTGCTCGTGGAGTCTCGAACACGAAGTTGGCGCCGGGCAGAACTAGCTGGAGTTATGGACCTGCATCTACAGCACAAAGCTTCCTGGGCTGTTGAAATGGGCTGAAGAACACCCTGGCTTGGACCTGAAACAGAGCCTGCGGCCAAAGGCCTTGGGCCGCGCTCAAGGAGACGCGCACGGCCTGGACTAAAATGGGCTTTGGCCTGCAGTGGAGAGAAACGTTGGCGGTCTGTGGAGTGTGATCGGGCCAGTTGAGCTCGGGTGAACTCTGTTGGACTTGAACGGGATGAGGGAGGGGTGCTGTGAGAGGAGAGGGGCTCTGCAGGGGCGGCCGGGCTGCTGGTTTGAGCTCGTGAGAGGAGTCGGAGGTGAACGACGGAAGGGGCGCGGACGGTGGAGCTCTGGCGGCGGTGGCGAGATGAAACAGGAGGCGGCGAAAGGCGGCGGAGGTCTCGGGCGATGGCGCTGTGGTCGACCGCGAGAAGGAGGCGGCCGAGGATGTGGTGGTGGCAATCGGGCGGTCGCGGGAGCGGCGGGGACGGCGACGGTGAGGCGGCGTGGCTCGGTTGACGGAGGAGAAGGCGTCGGCGGCGGAAACCCTAGGGTTTCCGTTCGACAGAAACAAAGGTTAGTTTTTTTTTTTTCCTGAACACGTGCAGGTCACGTGATCTTACGGTTTTTTTTTTTTTTTTTTTGAACCTTAACGGGTTCGGGTTATCGGTTTTGGGTTTCGAATGAAACCCGCTCCGATAACTGTGAAACTCAGCACGTGCGGGTCACGTGCCAAATTTTTTTTTTTTTTTTTTTACTTACTGGATGTGGACCGGGTTATCGGGTTTTGGGGTAACGGGTTTAGAACTTACCCGTTACCACCCGTCTTCAACCTCCCGAACCTCCCGACCGAAACGGGAGGATGACCCGGGCTGCTCGGCGGTCGTTGCGGTGCGATCGAGGGGACCGGCGGCGCAGCCACTAGCCACGGGGCTCTGATCGGCGGCGGCTGCAGTCGGGAAGGAGGACACAGCGGCGTTTGCGGCCGGAACGGAGGGCGAATCGGCGGTTGCAGGCGGTGCGGCCGACGCAGTGGTGACTCCGGCTTCGAGGGACAATGCTGCAAGGAGGGCGGTGACGTTCTTCTTCTTTCCGGCGGCGGGAACCACTCGTGGCCCTTCGACACGCTCCGGCGTCCGTGGTCGACGTACGGCGTAGTATTCGTGCGGCCACAGGAAACCGGGGATCTGTCGGTGCTCGGCCATACACCGGTGGTGGTGGCGTCGGTTGCAGGCTCCGGTGGAGGACCAGAGGCGGCGCGGCTGGGAGGGCTCCGAAGGATCTGATGGAAAGAAGTGGTTGCAGCAGGGAGGGGCACAGTGGAACTGCTCGGCTACGGGGAAGACTCTTTTCTTTTTTCTGGTGAGATCTGAGAGGGAGGACTCGCACACACGGAAGCAGGGCACGGGAGTTCTGCTTTGAAAGAAGAAAGGATCAGAACCTTCCTCGTTTGGCAGGAAGTCTGACAGGGCAATATGTTCTGTTGCTCCAATAAACGGATCGGGCTTTGGCAACAGGGGCAAAACCAGCCTTGCTCTGATACCAAGTTGATGCCAGACCAAATTTTAAATGGAAGCAGGAGAAGAGGGGAAGAGAAGGAGGAAGAAGAAGAGAAGAAGGAGAAGGGAGGAGAAGAGAAGAAGAGGAAACGTGGGGAAAAGAAATCTTTAATTCTTCATTAAAACCCTAATCAACATAAGAGTTCCCTTTAAATAGGGCCCCATAAGAACAATTAAAATAAACCCCTTACATAAAATAATTCCCCACAAATAAGCCCTAAAATGCAAATAAGCCCAGAATAAAATAAACCACAAATAAATTCCTAAACACAAATAAACCCAGAAATAACAATAAGCAAATATGCAAATAAAATGGGGACCTAGCTGATGTCCCCATCAACCGACCTGGTGGCCGGGGGCGACCTGGGCCCTGGGTTACCCACCGGTTGACGGAGGCGGAGGTGGCTCGGTTGAGCCATCACTTCTCGTCGGTCATCGAGCTCCCGGAGGAGCCCATCGCGGCTACTCGCCGGGAGTGGGAGGGTCTAGCATTGGTCGGTCAGAGTCTTGGCCGGCGGGTGCCGGTTGAATGGGTGGCCAAGGATGTGGCCGCCCGGTTGAAGAAAATAGGGGAGGTGGTGGCTGTCACCCTCGCCAAAGATCACTTCGCGTTGCGGCTCCGGGCGCCGGAGGTCCGGGACCGAGCCCTTTTGGAGGGCTCCTGGGTGGTGGTGGGACAGCTTTTGGCTATGGAGCCGTGGGCGCTGGACTTCCTACCCAGGGAGACCCCGGTAAAGACCGTGGTGGTCTGGCTCCGGCTACCGGGGCTCCCCCCGGAGTATTGGTCGTCCTCGACCATCTTGGACATCACAGCCAAGGCAGGGAAGCCAATGGCCATGGACGGTGTCACTGAAGGGCGACGAGCCATGGGGTTCGCTCGGGTTAAGGTGGCTATTGACGCCTCCGAACCCCTCTTCCTAGGGATTCGAATACAGGGGAGGACGAAGGCTATTTGGCAGCCTTTCGTCTTCGAAAACGTTTCGGATCTCTGCGTCCGATGTGGTAGAATCGGGCATCTCGAGCCGGCGTGTGGATTTGGGGAGTTGGCTCCGACCGGCGCGAGTTCATCGGGGGAGGTGGGCTCCGGCCTGATCTATGGCCCGTGGCTGGTGACATCCCGCGCCCGACAGCCACGGGAGAACGGTCCGCCGGAGCAGGGGAAGGTGACCGAGTTTCCTACTGGGTCCCCCTTCCTCGACCTCCTTCGCCGTTTACCCCGTCCAGCCCTCCGGTGTCCTCGTCGGATCTAGAGGGCTGGCAAAAGCCTTCTAAGGTGGCCCGCAGACACTCCCTGCCGGTGGCGGCGGCCCGGGCCCCCGGTGGGCAAGAGGGGAGCTCCCGAGTTGATACGGCCGGCGACCCGATCGTGGGATGGGTCGACTCGGTGCCCTCGAAGATCGGGATCGGGCTGCCGGGGACTCGGGCCGGCCTGTCGGTTCAGGCCGGGCCGAGCTCTGGGTCGACGGGCCAGCCCGAGGTTCAGCCCCAGAAGCGGCATAGGAACCCTGGGCTTTTACTGGAAGTGGGCTATTCCCTGGGCCGGGGTCGGGCGGGCCACAGGGGCGGCCTGGCCGGGCCAGCGACCCGCGGGGCACGTGTGCCCCGCGTGGTTCGCACGGTGAACCGCGCGACGGGCTCTCAGGCCCGTCGCGCGGAGGTTTGTGCGTGGTCCTGCTTGGCTGGGCCTCGCGCGGATGTTCGCGGGAAGGCCCCTGTGGGTGGGGCCTCCCACTGTTCACGGCCCAAACAGGCCTTATGGGGTCCGACATAGGGCCTGTGGCCCAGGTTGCGGGGCCCTGTGCTTGTGGGTTCCACTTTGGGGCCCAGGCCTTGGGGGTGGATCCGTCTTCTGTGTGCCCCACTACTCTAGGCTCTCTAGAGGTGGATATGGGGCAGGGAGATGGTGCCTCTGGTGGGCTAGATTCGGGTGACATGACTTGGACGAGTGAGGTTCCTGTCTGCGTTGACTGCCCTATGAGTGACTCTTTGGCGGGGCGGGATACGCTTGCACTGGTGGAGCCGGGGTAGGTGACTCGAGTGGTCATGAGGGGGCTACTCGCACGACCGTGGATCACTCGACTGTCGTTCAACGGGTGAAGGCGGCAGTGTTGCGAGTCGTGTCCGGGACCAATATGGATGAGGGTCAGCAGGTTGACCCTGATCACGAGGTGGTGATGGACCCTATGGCCCAGAGGGTTGATGTGCGTGTGGCCGACCTCTCGAACTTTTTCCCATGAGGATTCTTGCGTGGAACTGTAGGGGGCGGCAAAACCGGCCTTCATGTCATCTTTTAGGAGGTTGGTCCAGATCCATAGTCCGGAGATCTGCCTACTCTATGAAACACGACTATCCGGTAGGGGACTCAGTTGTGTTTTACGGCGGTTTGAGGTTGACTGGGAGTCATATGCAGTAGATTCCTAGGGGCTGTCGGGGGGCATTGTGGCTCTGTGGAAGCGGGGTGTGGCTACAGTTGACGTATTCCACAACTGCTCCCAACAGGTCATCATGATCATCTCGGAACCTAATGCTGCACCGTGGGTCTTGTGCGGAGTGTATGCTAGTACAAACCATCGGACCAGGAGGGTTCTGTGGGATGAGCTCACCCACTTAATTGCTCAGGGACTTCCGTCTGCGATGGTGGGTGACTTCAATTGCATCCTGGAGGAGAGTGAGAAACGAGGAGGCAAGGCCTTCACTGACACTGTGGATAGGAGGGAGTTTCGCGATTTCCTCTCGCGTAACGGCCTAGTAGAGCTGGGTTTCTCCGGTCCGCGTTTCACTTGGTGTAACAACCAATCCGGACGAGCTAGGGTGTGGGAGCGACTGGATAGGGCTGTTGCTTCCACTGACTAACTCATCAGATTCCTATCCTATAGGGTTAGTCATCTTTCTCGGATTGCTTCGGATCATTGTCCTTTGCTGTTTTCGACGGTATCAGGTTCGAGTCACCAGAGCCCATTCCGTTTCGAGAAGGTCTGGCTATCCTTCCCTCAATCTCGGGACATTGTCCGGGGAGCTTGGGGCCTGCCGGTCCGCGGTGACGCCATGCAGAGGGTTTCACGAAAACTGGAGTTGACCAAGCGACGGCTACGTCGCTGGAACCGTGAGGTCGTAGGTGATATTTTTAGGAAGTTGGAGGATGTGGAGGCTGCGATTGCTGACCTCCAAAGTAGGGAAGATCAGATGGGCGCGCTCCCCGAGGCTGATATGGTGAGCCTCCGGGGTCTTCTCGCCACCCACCACTCGATCCTGCGTCAACATGAGATCTTCTGAAGACAAAAATTCAGAATTCAGTGGGTCAGAGAGGGTGACCGAAACACTAGTTTCTTTCACCGATCGACAGTTATTAGAAGGCAGAGGAACACTATTTGTTCCTTGCGAGATGACCGGGGCCACTGGGTGGAGGATGATTCGGTGATCAGCCATATCCTACTCGAGTTCTTTCGCTCCCGTTGGACGGAGGATAGTGGGTCTGACGTTGCCGGCCTGCTCCCGAGAGCTGAATCCCATATCGGGGTGGCTGAGAATGCACTGTTGGTTCGACCAGTGTCGGAGGAGGAGGTGCGAGAGGCTATCTGGGCACTGGGTGAGGACAGGGCTCCGGGCCCAGATGGCTTCCCTCCTTTTTTTTTCTGGAGATACTGGAGTATCGTCCGGATCGCAGTGGTAGAAGCGGTCTTGTGTTTCTTTAGTCGGTCAGGTATGCCTGACGACTGGAAGGCCACATTTGTCACGCTGATACCTAAGCGAGTAGACGCGTCCGAGCCGAGCCACTTTAGACCGATCAGTTTGTGCACTATTTTATACAAAGTTGTGGCAAGAATACTGATGGATCGTATGAAGCCCTTTCTCTCCGGCATTATTTGTCAAGAGCAAGGTGCTTTTGTTGGAGGTAGGAGCATTTCCGATAACGTTATGGTGGCCCAAGAGATGATGTGGAATCTTCGACGGGCCCCAAAGCGATGAAGCCTGATGGCTATCAAGCTGGATATGGAACGAGCTTACGATAGAATCAGGTGGAGTTTTCTTAGGCTAGCTTTGGAGAGTCTGGGTTTCCATGAGACCTGGATTGGTTGGGTTATGGGGTGTGTCTGGAGTCCGTGGTTTTCTATCTTGATCAACGGCTCTCCGTCCCCACTCTTTAGTTCTACTATGGGGCTTCAGCAGGGATGCCCGCTATCCCCATACTTGTTCATCATCTGTTCTGATGTCTTGTCTCGATCACTGCGGGCTGCGTGTGCCGCCGGTGAGTTGGAGGCTTACGTCCCAGCTCTAGAGGCCCAGCCGATATCACATTTACTTTTTGCCGATGACTGCCTCCTCCTGACGCGTGCCCGCATAGCAGATGCCCAGGCTATTAGGCGGGCTTTGGCCGCCTATTGCTATGCATCTGGCCAGAGAGTGAATGCCCAGAAATCCTCCATCTCCTTTAGCCCGAGTTCGCCCCCCGGGGTTCGACGTGAGATTCGGAGGATTCTGGAGATGCCCGAGCAGGACGGGACCTGGACATACCTGGGCATTCCGATCACAGGTAGGAGACTGCGTGTATCCGAGTGTTTCGGGATGGTGCAACGGATCCAGAGTAGGCTAGAGGGATGGCGGGCAGCGTCTCTATCTATGATGGGTAGAGTAATGCTGATTAGATCTGTTCTGGGCTCTATGCCTATCCATCTCATGACCAACACGGTAGTACCTAGATAAGTCCTACTGAAGATCGAGCGACTGATTCGGGGCTTCTTATGGGGCTCGCACGGTGGGGGCCGTGGGGTGCACCTGGTGGCATGGAAGAGTATTTTCCTCCCTCTCAGGGAGGGTGGCCTTGGAGTGTTGTCTCTCCTGGAGAGACGAGAGCTGCTCCTCGCCTGGCATGCTTCCCGCTTCATCCTGGAGCCGCAGGGTTTCTGGAGCCGGATCATGACTGCCCGCTATGGGGGGTAGGCCAGGAGGGCGGGGTTCGAGGTGGGCGGAGATGTTCCTTTTTATGGCGTGAGATAGCGAGATATGTGCCTATGGTGTCGGATCACACCCGATGGCTGATAGGCGACGACCGTAGCATCGATGTGACCGGGGACCCTTGGGTTGATGGCCTCCCCCTGCGCCGTTGGCCGACTACTGTTAGTGTCGAGGCTGGGGAGGGTCTACATGTTTGTGATCTTATGACCCCCAGGGAGGCCGGCTGGGACGAGATTCGATTAGCCCGTTTCTTCGGGGAGCATTTGGCATAGCGGGTTCGCTCCCTCCCTCTGCCACAGAGCGGTGGACCAGATGTACGAGTGTGGAGTTCCTCGACCAGTCCCAGAGTCTTGATGGGTTTCCTTTCCCGCATTCTTAGGCGGGAGTACGAGCTTGGTCCTGATTGTGCCTGGATCTGGCAATTGGGCCTCCTTCCGAGGGTTGCGTTGTTCCTTTAGAAGATGGTCTGGGACCGTCTTCCAACGAAAGCAGTACTTGGTGGACGAGGATTGAGGATCCCCCTGGAGTGTGGGGTTTGCGGTGTGGCCAAGACGGTCGACCATGCCTTGTTTCGGTGCTCATGGGCGAGGGATACTTGGCGTCTGGCAGGGGTTCCGCAACTGGTGTAGAGCTGTAGGGACCAGTTCTTACAGGCCATGTGCCAGGGCTTGGAGTCCCCAGCGCTTCGTCAGGTGGTGACTCGAGCGAACTGTACCGCCTACCAGATCTGGTTGGCCAGGAACGCTCGTATATTCGGCAAACGATGTATGTCTCCGAGATTCGTGGTCGAGAGTGCCCATAGTCAGGCAGCAGAGATGTGTCACACCTCCACCGTCGGAGGGACCTTGACAGCTCGGGACATCTGGGGCTCCCACCCTGCTTCGGCAGTATCCCGCACGGTGTTTTTCACCTGGGAGCCCCCACCACCGAGTTTCCTCAAGGTCAACTTTGATGGGTCAGTCCTGGATGGTGGCACGAGGGAGGTGTGGGTTTCGTCATTCGGGACCCTTTCGCTAGGGTTGTGGCTGCTGGTGGCAGTCATTTATTTGACACCTCGATCCCGAGCGCGGAGCTGAGAGCTGCCTAGGCGGGCCTACGACATGCCTGGTGTGTGTTACATGCTAGGTCTATCATCCTAGAGGGTGATTCAGCCACCGTTATCAGTTGGATCCGAGAGGGTCTTAGGGGTGACGATAGTGACCACCCATTGCTCCGTGACATTTGGGATATGGCGAGGGATGGATGGGCCTTTCAGGCCAAGCATATCTACTGTGAAGCCAATGGTGCTGCGGATTGGGTGGCTGCGTATGTAGCTTGCCATTCCGGAGACATCTTGTGGACTGGAGATGGGGAGCGGCCTTTGGCACTCCAAGGTATCCTATTTTTTGACTTTATTGGGTGTATCCGTACCCGTTAGGTATAACCCATCCGTATTAGCAAGAAAAAAAAAAAAAACTTCTTCTCCTTCTTTCCTTTTTCTTTTTCTTCTCCTCTTCTCTTCTCTCGACTTCTTCTCCTCCCCCCCTTTCTTCTTCTTTCTTCTCTCGTGAAGGGAGGGGGGCGAGCTCGTCAGAATACTCGTGAGGAACGGGCAGCGGCCGACGGCGGCCGGCCTACGGGGCCCACGGCTGCGCCCGCGGTCGTGCCCGCAGCCGTGCCCATGGCTGTGTCCGAGGCCCTGTCGGCGTCCCGTGGCCGGCGCCCGCGACCTGCGGCCGAGGCTGGCGGTCGGCGCCCGCGGTTGCGGCTGTGGATCAACCACCGGTAAGCTCTTTTTTTTTTCTTCCTATTCTTCCTCTTCTTCTCTTTTGTTTTTAATTCTTTCCTTTTCCTATTTTTGTTTCATGGGTAGGCTAGATCTAATCTAACTGAGCATGAATAAAGGGATCAAGGGTTTTTACCTAGCTCCGGGGGGGAGATGGGGAACTTCTTCCGGCAGCTCGGCAGCTCGGCAGTAGTGGCGAGCTGAGAGCGCTCCCTCTGACGGCTTGGTGGTGGATCCAAGTGGTCTGCCGTCGCTAGAAGAAAAGAAGAGAGGAAGGCGGTGAGAGAGGCGATGCTCGCGGCGGTTGTGCAGGATCTGCGGCCACTCAAGAGGTCGCGACGTCTCCGCCCTCGTAACGCACGCTGGAGTTGACTAGGTCTGCCGGCTTCAGCCCTTTTTGGGGGCCTATTCTCACATTCAGAAGTAGCTATTGATTTTTTCCAAAGGAAGTTTCGACATGGACTTGAAGAGAGTACTAGATCTTCATAACAACTAGACTTTGATAATTCACCTTCCTTGCTGACTTAGGCTATCTTTTATCAACATTATTGGACTTCAATCTATTAGATTTTCCAACAGGACTGATTACCCTTCTTTTGAAGGCTGGTTATTTAGCCTTGAATGGAGGACAAAGCAGCTATTGATTTTTTCCGTAGGAAGTTTCGACATGGACATGAAGAGGGTACTAGATCTTCATAACAACTCGACTTTGATAACTCACCTTGCTTAACTTTCCATCAGTGAATCTTCTCATGAACCCTAAAATTATAAATGACTTGAATCTTCTCAACAGGCCCAAATTAGGAAAAGAAATTTAATTGTCCCTTTTAATATTTGAAATTTGACTGCCGTTAAAATAACTTAAAAAGAAGCTGCAGCCACTGCCTCTTATTTATACATATTTACATGAGCAGGCTGGTTTCTGTCGCTTGCTTGTGCCCCCATGGATACTGACATAGGGCCATGTTCCTCTCTCTCCATCTTCCTTCTATTCTTTCTCTTCTCTTCTCTTCTCTTCTCTCAACATCCAACACTGTGGAGCAACTGATAGCATCTCTCTGGGCCAGTCCGTCTCCGGAAACCAGACCATAGTGTCCAAAGAAGGCAACTTTGAGCTGGGGTTCTTCGCACCAGGTAACTCCCGTAACTACTACATAGGTATCTGGTACAAAACAATTCCTGTCCAAACTGTAGTCTGGGTGGCGAACAGAGCAACACCCATCTCCAACACCTCCTCTGCCGAGCTAAAATTCTCAGAAGATGGCAAACTAGTCCTCAACAGTTCCAAAATCCCAGTTTGGTCATCCAATTCAACTCCATCAACCTCGAATTCCACGGTTGCAGTGCTTCACGACACGGGAAATCTTGTTATAGGAAATGGGTCGAACGCTACAATTTGGCAGAGTTTTGATCACCCAACTGACACCTGGATGCCAGGAGCAAGGCTTGGAGTGAATAAGATCACAGAGGAGTATCAGAGCATCACTTCATGGGAGAATCCTGAGAACCCGGCCCCCGGGCCATTCGCTCAAAGTATGGACCCCGATGGATCCAATCAGATTGTATTGTTGTGGAATGGTTCTGAAATTTATTGGAGGAGTGGGCTGTGGAATGGCCAGTACTTCACTGCAGTCCCCGGTACCAGAGCACACGCTCGCTTCCACTACACTTTCGTCGAGAACAAGCAGCGGAAATATGTCATGTATACCATCCTCGACAGTTCTTTTATCACTCGGACTGTGATTGATTCATCTGGGCTGGTAAGGCTATGGTATTGGGTGAACAGTACCCAGAAGTGGCAGCCACTCGTTACTCAACCTTTGGCTCAATGTGTTGTCTACTCTCTATGTGGAGCTTTCGGTATCTGCGACCAGAAAAGCTCGAATATTTGCAGGTGCTCCCATGGTTTCGAACCAGCTTCATTAAAAGAATGGGCGTTCAATGTTTGGAAGTTCTTTTTTTTACCAACAGCGCTCGCTGACTGAGTCCCAGGGGCCAGCCCGTCCCTAAAACTGCTGCTCGCTTCTTTAGATTAGTACTCCCCTCACTCAACCGGTGGAACAGCTTCCCGAAACAGCGAGAGAAGCCGGAAAAGCGGAACTCGGGGAGCTGGGTGCGTGAGGAAAACCAGTTTAGGATGCAGCAATAAAAGCTCGACCGGTGGAGAAGGGGACAGATTCGTTGAGATGACCAATATGAGATTGCCCGCCAATCCGCAGAGCTTGACTGTTGGGAGTGCTACAGACTGCGAACAGTCTTGCTTGAACAGCTGCTCTTGCAACGCGTATGCTTATGTGAGTGGATGCTCAATTTGGACTGGGGACCTCCGGAACCTTCAACAACTCTATGATGATGATAGTGGATCTGGAACTGATGAAATAAGGGAACTGAGAAGTTCGCAGCTGAAACATTAGTGAACAGTAACTGGCATGGCATGGTGCCAGTTACTGATACTCCTCTGGAATAGTAGCAGAAAGAGAAGAAGAAGAGGAAAAGAATTTCATTTCATTTCAGTAGTCCATAAGATGGAATACAGGGGAGATGCTTATATAGACTGAAAGATGAATCTTCCGGAAGGAAGATCTGTTACAGTTTGTTAAGGAAAACTGATTCAGTTGTTGAATTCCCATGTGAGGAAGATGCTAGAAGGTGTGATGCTTGCTGTGCAGCAGAGGTTGATTTGGATGAGTGCATCTGTAAGGCTGGTGACAAACCGGAGGGTTGTAACAGGAACTGTGTATCTCCGGCTCGCTGTCTCGGGTGTTCTCGTCGGACTAATTTGGGCGTTTCAAAGGAGGAAACGAATTCGGATGGCAAAACAAGTCGAGGGTTCTTTGATTCAGTTTACATATGGCGATTTGCAGCGTGTGACCAAGAACTTCTCTGAGAAGTTGGGCAGCGGAGGCTTTGGCTCTGTTTTCAAAGGGACATTAATTGATTCAACCGAAGTAGCTGTGAAGAAGCTTGAAGGCTTGAGACAAGGGGAGAAGCAATTCCGAACCGAAGTGAGCACATTGGCTGCTATTCAGCATGTGAATCTGGTTCACCTTCGCGGTTTCTGCACCGAGGGCAGCAAAAGGCTTCTAGTTTATGAGTACATGTCCGGAGGTTCCCTGGACTCTCCATCTTTTTCAAAACAAATCCACGGTTCTGGACTGGAAGACGAGGTATCAAATTATTCTTGGGATTGCGAGAGGATTAGCCTACCTCCATGAGAAGTGCAGGGAGTGCATCATACACTGCGACATAAAGCCAGACAACATACTCCTCGACAAGGACTTCTGCGCCAAAGTTGCAGAGTTTGGCATGGCGAAGCTCATCGGTCGCGACTTCAGCAGGGTGCTGACAACCATAAGGGGAACCATTGGCTATCTGCACCCGAGTGGATTTCAGGCCTGCCAATCACCTCCAAGGTTGACGTCTACAGCTTCGGGATGATGCTTTTTGAGCTGATATCTGGCAAGCGAAACGCATCGCACTCTGCAGATGGGAGCAAAATCTTTTATCCGTCCTGGGCGGCAACAAAGGTCGTTGAAGGCGATATATTTAGCTTATTAGACCAGAGATTGAATGGTTCTGCCGACCTTGAAGAGCTAACCAGAGTCTGCAGAGTTGCTTGCTGGTGCATTCAAGGCTCTGAATCTAACAGGCCAACAATGGGACAGGTGGTGCAGATCCTGGAGGGAGTCCTGGAGGTGAGCTTGCCGCCAATTCCTAGGTCTCTTCAGCTTCTCGCGGAAGATCAGAGCCAAATTTGTTATCATTTGTCATCAACTGATATATTATGTTAAATAATTTAATATTATATTATATTAAATTATTATACTATAGTATATAATATTATATTATTATATTATACTAATATTATATTATATTACAGCAATATTATACTATATCGTATATTTATGTATTAATACATATTTATCATTTGTCATCAACTGAATACAACGATCCACTTGATCAATCTCAGGATTTCCTTCAATAGGTGTCAAGCTGTATGGGGCACATGGTTCTTCGCTGAGCATGTCAATAACATGTAACGGGTTGAAGAAGAGCTTATAGTTGTTATGATCCATTGATCCTTAAGATGGATGTTTGTATGAGGGTGTATCGTTCTATAGTGGCTGCAGTATCTTTGTAGTGGCATAAAGTTCATGGATATCTCTTGTTATAAAGATAGGTTAGATATGTTATGAAGTTTTCAACTCATCACTTTCCAAGCATGAGTTATATAGATATGTTAGATACACGAGTAAGCTGGCAACCACCGGATGTACCTCTTGTTGAAGACAATGTTCAAGACCTGCTTATCTATTTATTTTCAAGGCATTTATTTCAGAATTTCTCCGTTTTACTGCATCACGTCAACAATCATACCACCGGATGTTAATTAGAGGTGGCGGCGGCTTTTTCCTCCCTCCCGCTTCTTTCATAGACGAAGAAACGACGTAAGACCATGAAAATAAGAATTAAGAAAATATATAACTTCCTTCTTTAATCGCATGCAATTTATTTCTATCTTGTGCTTAAGAAAATAAGAATTGAAGACTGCTGGTGGCGGGCATTCTTTTGTAGGCTCTACAATATATGGCATTCATCTGATCCATGTGCTTTTTTTCTAGCTAAGTAGGCTTGTATTATTAGCTCTTCGCTAATAAAATAAAAGAATCAGAGGCCGACAAATGATTATTTCAGTTTCAAAGAAAAACAAAGCTGATTGACCCGGTTATATGGTACAGACAAGCGTCGGCGGCCATGTATATAGCCCGAGGAACCCATCTATCAATGTCACACACGGGTAATTCAATTTCACTGGCCTTTAATTAAAAGAAAAATAAAAAAGAAAGAAAAACATTAATCATAAAAATAAAATGTTACATTCAAAATATATAATAAGTTTAAGAATTGTATGTGCTGCCGCCCGTCCTAAAACCCCAATGCAGACCAACTCCGTAGACCTGCAAGATACTAGGCAAGGGCCAAAGAGCACACCAGATTGGTTCTGGCCGAACCCTCCGATGTTTAAGTCAGAAAAAAATAATTTTTCTTCCTTCTAACTTTCCATCAATAACCTTTTCTAACTTAAACATCATAGGGATAATCTTCTATAACTTAAGTATTGAAAAATCCGGTTAGAGCCAATCCGGTTAGCTCTTTGACCTTTGCCTATTAACTTACAGATCCACTGAGACGGTCCGTATCGGCATCGCCCTGAGACTAGCAGCAACCATGTGGATTCCAAAAGTCTCATTTCTAGTTGAATAGGACACTACTTATAGTACAAGTTCGTCTGAAGAAGAAAAAAAAGAAACATTAGTGATATTTTAGGCTTTTAGTTGCCCTATACATGATAGTGTCCTCAAGACGGAATTCTTACTCTCTGCAAATTATTCTAGCTTGTCGTCATCATATAAATGGGAATCTATGGGGGAGACAGAAAGAAGACAAGCAACTGCTAACAGACAAAAAGAAGAAAGTATGTCGTATTTACGATAGGTGCTTTTGCCATGCGGAATACAAAATTTGATTTTTTTAAAATTCTTTTCCATTTAAGTATATTATATCCATCATACTATTTGATCTATGACAGATTATTGTCTAAAAATTACTATTATTCCATCAAACTTCATCAGTTACATCCTGTTTACGTCAAACTTATGAATTAGGGGTCAATGAACCATAAAACATTCATTATTACCTGTAAATAATTATTTCCAAATATAATTCACTTATAATTAACAAGGTTTTGCCGATTTTATCTAAAAATTTAACTAAAGGGCAATAAATAAATAAATCTATAGTTATTTTTCCAGTAACACAACTGCCATATGAAAACTACAGACTTCCATGCATTCTGACGCAGGAGAAGCAGGTCGAAGCAAACATGTCGCCTTCGATGAAGGATGGAAGAGAAAAAACAAGCACGTTGCTCTCTTGTGATCACACCAAAAAGAAATTTGTGGAACAATTTTATTACTCAAAACTATAGATGAATCCAATACAAGGGAGTGGGACCTTTATATAATAAGGGTGAGCCATACATAAGTAGAAAGACAAGAAAAATAAAGCAAAAAGTTTAGGGCAATAATTCTAAAAATACTGAAAATATTCAATGGGTTGGTTGGTTTTTTCTTCTTTAATTGGATTCTCCAAACTATGTGCGGTTGAGATCGCGGGTAAAAGATTTGGAGTGGAGGCCTTGGTTGACCTTTCTTTCTTTGGTTGGATTCTTTAAACTAGGTGTGGCTGAGATCGTGGGCAGGAGATTTGGAGTGGACGCCTTGGTTGGCCTTTTCTTCTTTGGTGAGAGGCAATAGCAACAAATAAGAGCAATAACATCACCAATAGCATAAGATATCACCACACTATATAAAAGTGACCATCCCAAGTTTTCAATTCCCATATTAACTTTATAGGTAAAATCTTCATCGGTTGTTACGTGCATTTGCACTATCAGCATCCTAACTAGTAAATGTCAAAACTTGTAAAACATGATCTGGGCATATTAATTAAAGAAGGATGCAACTGAATCAGAGATATCCTACATAAACACTAAATGCAATATTTTGCCCTGAAAGGGGATGTGTGTAAGTATTTGCATTTAGAATTAAAAACTAGTCTCACCGAGCCAAATGTCCGGACTAGTTCAAACTTAATAGACATCGGATGACATGAAATTAAACTCGGTCTCATCGGCCCGAGTGGCAGGATTCATTTAAAGCTGGGGGAGGTTTCAGTTTCAGAGACCCGAGTGCCAGGATGCTCAAACTCGACGGAAACTACGCAGAGTAGCAATACTGGTGGGTTTCCCTCTCTTTCTCTCAGGTAAAAGGAAAAAGAAAATAATGTGAGTCCGAACAAATCTCGTGAAACTTAAGTGCCACAACTAGTTGATGTAGAACGGTAAAACGGCACAATTCAGTCGTTCTGCAACCTCCATATATACCACCACCAATAATCATGCAAATAATAGAGAGGCGAGGCTTAGCTTTTTTCCTTATCAATCACCAAATGTGCCATCTGTTGATATGTAAGGGCTCGTTTGGTTCGCGGAAAAAGAAGGGAGAAAAATATAGTCAACAGAAAAGTAAAGAGATGTCTCTTGTTTGGTTGGAGTTTTCAAAGGAGAAAAATGAAAAAGTTGTATTCCTGTAGAAATATGATTTCCACGTTTCTCGAAAAAGTCATTCCCATAAAAAACATGAGAAAGTTATTTTTCTGTGATCCGAAAATTGAAATATTTTTATTTTTTTCAAAAAAGCCCTTCAGCACCAAATCAAGAATCCTTATTTGATTCAAAGCATTAAAGATTTAATTTTTACTAAAGGTATAATAAGAGTTACACATAACTTTTTTAGAAAAATGGATGGACATAGGTACTCTAAAAATTTGTCACTTTTTTATGGTCAATCAAATATATCAAAAATATTTTTTCAGGCATTCTCTTTTTAGAAATCTATATTTCAAAAATCTTATTTTTATGAAAAAAAAAATTCACGGGCCAAACGAGCTATAAAAGATGGGCAGTAAAACAAATTAACAGAGGTATTGTCTCGCTTTCTTTTCTCCTTTTCTCCGTCCCTCTTAGCTCATTCAGGTGGAATGTCACAGTCAAACCCTTGCTCTCTCTATCTCTATCCTTCAGTATTTAATGCAAGCAAAGCATAAAGTGCGATAAATATGTTCATGATGTCCCAACTCCCAACGTCTATCACAACGTCATTCTTGACTTCTTTTTTTTTTAAGATTAAGGGCGGCTACACTTTCTTAATTTTTAATCTATTGCATGAGGGTGACGACAATCAATATCAAACTCTTGACATTTGTTCCTAATATTATTATTATTTTTATATAAAGTCTATACACTAATACATATAATGGTGTACCAAATATAATTTTTTTTCTTTTTTTACAAATATTTATTTTAATATAGTATTAAATCCACCAATCACTTATACAAGACGGAGGTCATGGATAACTCGTCAAACTCCTTCGTCTGTCATATGTCAAGATTTATTCGACTTAAGTTCGAGAGTGGAAAACTCCTTTTCCACTGTACATACTGCCCCGGCCGAGGTCTCACGAACTCAGTCTCATTAATCACATAGGACCACTCCTTATCTACCAAGATCGATAGATTCCATTTACATGCATACCCTACTCCTACAGTGAACCTACTGCAGTCAAACTACAGCAACCTCTCTGTGAATAGCCGAAACACCGCAGGTCAAAGGATCAGTCACACTACTGCAACATCAAGTAAGTCACTGACGAGTGAATAGACATCCAAATGACTTCTTGGTTTGGTCACGCTCAGTACACTTGTTCTCTAACAAACACCTGCACTATCACTCCAGTGTCCCTACACTGTGGACTCGAGACTCATCCATCCAAAAGAAAAACGATCTGTGCACTAATTTGATCGGATCAATCACCATCCTCGTGATGTTCTATCGATCAGGAGCATTTAGGAATTAATCACCAATGACACATGGCTCAAATTCTTAACTCTTGAGAATATGTATCATCTTATTAATTTCTAGGACAATTCATCTAACACATGCCCTTAGCGTTCGGATATGAAGACGGAGGTCTCCATAATAACCAACTCTTCCTGACCAAATGAGAGGAACCTCTTAGGACTCATTTGGTTAACGAAATTTTTTTTTCACTGGATTATTTTTTTAAAAATAATTTCTATAAATATGACGCTTGAAAAAATGATTTTGGTATATTTGATTGATCATAAAAAAGTAGCACATTCGAGAATGGCTTATGTTTGGTTAGCATTTACTTTTCTGAAAAAAATATATAAAATATCTATTATAAATATAATAAAGAAAAAAATATTATCCATGAATTTTGATGGCTTAAGGGTACTTTTGAAAAATAAAGACCCTAATTTTCAATCGGTAGGAAAATAACTTTTCCATGTCTCCCATAGATTTTTATTTTATAGAAAACATAGAAACCTTATTCTCATGAAAATGCTACATTTTTATCTCTCTTTTTTTAACTCAAACTAAATAAAAATTATATTTTTTATTTTTTTATTGACGATACTTTTTTTTCCTTTTATCACGAAGCAAGGAGCCCTTAATTTCTTTACCAACCATTCACAAGTTGTCGTCACCTAAATAGACTATTCCTAACGGCATTGAAGGGCAATTGATACGTTATTTAATATTGGATAAAACTGCATTTTTTTTTTTGGTAAAACAGCTACTCATCTCATATAGCTCGAATGTGAGTACAACCCTCCAAATCACAGGAAAGTAAAAAGTACAACTGTGGAGGGACGTCTACATCAGACGTCCACAGAAAATCACCAGAGTGCCGGGCGACGTAGGAGGCGACCCAGTCTGCTGCACGGTTCGCCTCCCTAAACACATGTACCGCCTGAAAGTCAACCATCATCTGAGCCACCCTACGGGACTCTCGGATGAGGGGGTGGCCATCCCCAAACCGATCCACTCCCCGAATCCAATCAATCACCACCGATGAGTCACCCTCGAGGTACACCCGCTCGGCCCCGAGTATCTGCCTCGCATAGGATATACCCTCCGAGGCTGCCTGCAGCTCTGCTCCAACCACTGTAAATCCTGGCGTGCGCCGTCCTCCTGCTGCTATCATCCTACCGAGATGGTCCCTGATCACAAATCCGACCCCTCCACACATACCATCTACCGACCTGCTGCCGTCAAAATTCATTTTGAGATAGCCAGGGGGTGGGGTGCCCAAAAAACAAGGGCAAACCGTGGCGCTGAAACAGCGTGATGAGCACCCCAGATGTCCCTGACCAGCCCAGAAGTGACTACCGCAGCTGCCCCAATAACCTCCCTCGCAAGCAGCATCGCTCGGTCTACCACCATCCTCGAAGGCGACCTCCTCCCCTCAAATATACCGGTGTTCCTGTCCAACCATATATGGTAGGATAGGTACGCCACAAAAATCCCTGCCTTAGCAGATCTGGGACGCCTCATGGAATCTCTCAACAGATGGATCAGATCCTGAGTCGAAATCACCGAGGTCGGTAGCGGAATCGGTGACCTCCTACATATCTCTCGGGCCCTAGGGCACTGCAAAAGAACATGCTCCATAGTCTCCTCGATATCTGCACACTCCTCACAACACTGAGAGATCCTCATACCACGCCGAGCTAACAAACTCCTAGTCGGAAGGCAACCCCAAGCCACCTTCCAGATGAAGAGTGCCACTCGCGGATGAACCCGCATCCTCCATATCCACCGCCCCTCAATCTGTCGAACTGGCTCCCTTCTAATCAATGCATGAAGATCTCTAGCTCGCACCCGTGACCGCCCCGTCGATATCCATACTAGCCTATCCGCCTCCCCCAGTAGGGGTCGCTCGGGCCAAGACCAACTCTGCCAACTGCTCCCCAAATATCTCCCGAACCAACTCCTTCCTCCATCGCCCCCCCTCAGCATCCAATAGGTCACTGACCCTCCACCCTGCTAATCTCGTCGAGTCCACCATGGTCGGCATACAGCAAAGCGGTAATTCAGTCACCCACCTATCCTCCAGCACATCGATAGACCGACCGTCGCCAATAGCCCATCCGATCTTCGGAAGCACCACCGTAGCTCTGGCACACATCTCCCTCCACACCGGGGAATGACGACGTCCCACTCGCACACCCGGTACCAAGGCGCCGTACTTAGCCCTCATCAGCGAGGACCATAGACTCTCGGGCTCAAGCACAAATCTAGCCACATGTCTGGCTACTAACACCTCACGCCTCACTACAAGGGCTTGAACCCCCAGTCCACCACAGCTAGTCGGCTGGCACACCACCTCCCATGCCATCAAGTGAACGCCACCTCTACCACTGCTCCTCCCCCATATAAAATCCCTGAACAACTGCTCCAGGGATCGCAGGAATCTCACCGGGACAATGGCATTGGAAAGTAGATAGACAGGAACCGATGTAAGAACCGAACGCACCAAGGTGGTCCTCCCCGCCATAGATAATGTATGCATTTGCCACCCCGCTAATCTGTGTCTGATACAAAGCTCGATAGGCAAACAATCCCCACTCCGCAGCCGCCGGTCAGACAATGGAATGCCCAAATACGTCATCGTGCCCTCCTGCTCACCCACCCCCAAAGTCTCCAATATCAAGTGCTTCATCGCCAATCTAATCTTCGGGCTAAAAATGATAGCTGACTTGGTCAAGTTGACCCTCTGTCCTGATGCTGCACAGTAGTCCCGAAGAATCTGACCTATAACCCGGGCCGCCTGCCGCATCGCCCTGGCGAGAAGCAAACAGTCATCGGCGAAGAGCAAGTGAGATATCGCAGGGGCCCCAGCCACCGGTCTATAAGCCTCCAACTCCTGAGTGTCCACTGCCTGGCGTAGGGATCTGGACAAGACATCTACACATATAATAAACAATAGCGGGGATAGGGGGCAGCCCTGGCGCAACCCTCCTGATGACACAAAGAACCGGGATGGCGTACCGTTCACCAGAATGGCAAAGGAAGGGATCCGAATGCAGCCCATAACCCATCTAATCCATGTCTCAGGAAAGCCAAACCCCTGCAGGGACTGCTGCAAGAAATTCCATCTCATCCTGTCATAGGCCCGCTCCATATCAAGTTTGATCCCCATCAAGCTACCC
Source organism: Phoenix dactylifera (assembly GCF_009389715.1). Taxonomy (NCBI): domain Eukaryota; kingdom Viridiplantae; phylum Streptophyta; class Magnoliopsida; order Arecales; family Arecaceae; genus Phoenix; species Phoenix dactylifera. The sequence goes on along the minus strand of NC_052395.1, from coordinate 22,510,929 downwards.
CTCATCGGGGCCCTACCGAGATCAAACATGAACTCCTGGGCAATAAGCATATTGTCAGATATGCTCCGCCCCTCCAGGAAGGCCCCCTGCTCAGGACCGATAAGTCTAGGGAGAACAACTCTCAACCTAGCGGCAATGATCTTCGCCGTAGCCTTGTATAAGGTCGTACAAAGGCTAATCGGGCGATAATGACTCGGCTCCATAGCGTCCTGCCGCTTCGAAATCAAGGTAATAAAGGTCCGTTGCCAATCTACTGCCATCACTGCCGTATCAAAAAACTGCTGTATGGCCGCCGTCACATCTCGTCCTACAATCATCCAGTATCTCTAGAAGAACAGCGGGGGAAAGCCATCCGGCCCCGGGGCCTTGTCCCCCTCTAGGGACCACATCGTCTCTCTGATCTTCCTCTCCGACACCGGCCTAATCAGTGCATCAGTCTCATCCTCAGATACCCCTATCGAAGGCGGTGGAACATCCACAGGTCTCCCCCCTATAGTCTGTTCAGTCCACCTAGCCCTGAAAAAACTCATCACAGTCCTCTGAATTACATCTGGATCCTCTGACAGCTGCCCATCCTCACCCCTGATGGCTCTGATCCTGTTCTGATACCTCCTAATAACTGTCGCCTGGGGGAAAAACCTGGTGTTTCTATCCCCCTCCACAATCCACTGAGCCCTCGATTTCTGTCTCCAAAAAATCTCCTGCTGTCTAAGGAGGCAGTCATGCAATGTCAAAAGTGACCTCAGCTCTACCATCTCCCCCTCCACTAGACCCCCCCCCCCCCCCCCGAGCCTCCTGCATCTGTAATCTGGTAATAGCCTCCTCTGACTCCTCAATCCTCCTGAAGATATCTCCAACCTCCTCACGATTCCACCTCCTCAACCGTCTCCTTGTCAGCTCCAATCTCCGGGACACGCGGTACATAGCATCACCCCTGACTGGTGTACTCCATGCCTCCCTCACCATCCCCCATGACCGCGGATAGCATAGCCACATCTTCTCAAATCTGAAGGGGGGTTGGACTGGAATGTGTACATCTGTGCTCACCAATAGAGGACAATGATCAGATGCTATCCTAAATAGATGGCTCACCCGATGATCCGGAAAGCACTGGACCCATCCAGCGGTCCCATAAGTTCTGTCAAGTCGCTCCCACACTCTAGCCCGACCCTGCTGATTATTACACCATGTATACCTGGGGCCCAAAAATTCCAGATCAATCAATCCAGTCAATGTCAGAAAGTCCTGAAACTCCGTAATCTTCCTCTCATAGGTAAACGGTTTTCCCCCATCTTTTCAGAGGGATCTGTAATGCAATTAAAATCACCTGCTACTAACATAGGATAACCCAAACTGATCAGCTGAGACACCTCCTCCCACAGTATCCGTCGCACCCTGAAATCAGTACTGGCATACACCGCAGCAAATACCCAAGGCCTCGTACTGCCCTCCGAAATCACCATAATCACCTCCTGGGTACATAGATGAAAAATGTCCACTTTACATGGTCCCTGCGCCCAAGTAACAATAATACCTCCCGATAGCCCTTGAGACTCCACTGAATAGAATCCCCATGACCTCGGTACCGCTCTCCTAGCCTTCTGTAGGCTCCGTCCCGACAACCGGATTTCCAATACAACACAAATGTCCAGATTGTGCTGCTGCACAACCCTACGAAAAGCCGGGGCGAAAGAAGGCTTTCCGGCTCCACGGCAATTCCATAGAAGGACCTTCATAATTCACCCATGGATTTATCACAACCTCCTACCCCGGGGTTGCATTCGTGGAACACCGCCTCCTCGGAATTCCCTCCACTTGCCAAGTCCACTGGGTTCACCTGCTTCACAGCTGCCATCAATTGGGACAGGATATGGAGATGTTCCCCTTCCTCCTGTGCACTGTTACTCTGTGCCAAACGGCACACTTCATCCACAGAGATCAGATCGGGCACTGTTGCCGAAGGCATCGCTCCCCCTGCTTCCACCCTGCCGTCGTCGTTTCCCCCAGCCATGGGCTGAATCGTGTCTCCCACCAGCTCCGGCGACTGCACTCCACCCGCTGCCACCTGCGCCGATGAGTCCACAGCGGAACCGAGCCATGGAACCATTCTCGGCGTTGCCAATACACCTTCTCGTCCTACCCCGACCAGCAACGCCGCTCCAGTCGGCTGCTCAGTCTTCGGCGTGGTCGGCGGAGGCGAGCTACGGCTTTGTCGGCGATCCTTGCCGTCGAGACGCCTCATCCCCTCTGTCGGAGTGTCTCCGCCGTTGGATCTGAGTAAATATAAATCATCCACCACAAGCTTACCTGAAGTCGGGCTTCGGTTCCGTTTGAGTGAGCTCGGGCCCGCCTCATGTATCCCTGGTGTAACGGGCGGAACCCTCTCGACCGGATGCGGGCTTTGCTCGACACCAACCCAACCACGGATCGGGCTTTGGCTAGCCCGCTCTGGATATGGCCCATTGGCCTGCTCGCCAGCCGGACCGTCCGGTTCAGAGCCCCCGGTCTGATTGGTTCGAGTTGGGTCAGCTCGCTGGCTCACCCTGGCCTGAGACTCCGTAGCCCCCCCGGGGCGACCCACTCCACTGGACGGGGCCGTCGAGGATGGACCTGCTTGGAAGCTCTCCGGCGTCTTTCAACGGGCAAATTTAGTCAATTTCTGCCATCCGCCATGGACCACCGGAGCACTTGCCACACCCGATCCCTTCACCGCCGGGCTCCACTCCGAACGCGCCGGCAGCACAGTCGGGTCCAACCCGCCACCATGCTCAGGTATCTTCTTCGACCTATTCCCTCCATTTACCGGCCAGGGAGGGCGGATTCTATGAGTGACCAGCCACGGGCCGAAAGGCGGAGCCCCCATAGTTCCCTTCCCCTTTGCCTCCCTCTTACCCAAGGTATCCATAGGGTTGAGCCCATCCTCCGTCGCCTCATCCCCCAAAATCTCCACCGGTTCCAGTTCCCTCGCTGCCGGAAAGTTCCAACTGCATTTATCCTCATAGTGACCCACCCGGCCACACTTATAACATAGGGATGGCAGGTTTTCGTAAAGGAAATCCTGCCAGAACTTTGTCTCCGATCCATCCTCTCTCTTTCACAAATAATCCAGGACGCAACGGCTCCTTGAGATCCAGTTCAATCTTCACTCTTGCAAAGCCCATCTTCTTCCTCTGATCCGTAAACGAATCCACCTCCAGCGGCTTCCCGGCCTTCGCTGCCAGTTGTAGAATAATCGGCGTCCTCCAAAACTCCAGGGGGAGCTGGGGCAGCCTCAGCCAAACAACACCTCTGCCGATATCATCCCTACCGGGAACGAAATTTGGACGCCATCGTTCCATAGCATGAACCTGTCCAGCAACCATCCATGGACCAAACTTCACCGCCGCCTCCCGATGGTCCTCGCAGGCCAAGCGGAGGGTCATGTACCCATCCATCATCGTAAAGCACTCCGGGTCGTAGTCGAGCCTCAGAGCACGGCGAACCTCTTTCACCACCCAGTCCGCTAGAACCTGCCTCCCTAGGCTCCTCACCAGGACCGCCAAATCCTTCCAGAAACCCTGAGACTCCTCCAACATTTCCTCCTCCACCTCCAGGACATCTGGGAACCGAGTCTGTATCGATCCCAGCTCCTGGTCAGAAATCTTATGAGTAGTCCATGCCTGGCGTCTCGGCGTACCTTTGAGCACCTCCGCCCAAGTCGGACCCCTCCCTCCACCATTAGTCCCCGTCGTCTTCGCCTGAACCCCTTCCTTCCCTACCTCAGAAGTGGCCTTCCTCCCATTCTCAAGGTTAACCATCGTAGCCACCCACCTGTTCGAGAGAATCCCCGAAAGAACTCTCTCAGTGGCGCTCTCTCTCTCTCTAACTTACTCCCCGCTCTCTCTCTCTCTCTAACTTACTCCCCGTGTCCCCATAAGATGTTTCATAGAAGCTTTGATGGGCTTACTCCCTGCCCTTTCGGAAGGTTGACGATGCGTAGAAGTTAGAACTGAGGTAAGAAGGCGTCACGTGGAGTTTGGACGCATACGATGGGTGTGGGATCCATCGTCCATGGAGTTGTTAGCTGTCCGTTTCTACTATATGTCTGTATCTTAATATCTTGTACAAATACACGACTATAACTTATCTATATAGGCAGTCAAGATAAATTTTAACATGCTGACCAAAACTTAATGCACTGGTATTCTTGAGATTAAATTTAATTATTGCTAGATTCAGCAGCAGAGCAACATAACCACTTGATTTTATTTTTTTTTTTGACAAAAGAACTATTTGCTTAAAATTGGCTTTTTTGACTTGACTCATGCTTGTTGGAATCGTTAGGGCAATCTATGAGATTTTCCAACGGGACTGATCACCTCTCTCTTGAAGGCTGCCTATTTAGCCTTGAATGGAGGACAAAGCTACAATTGATTTTTTTCATGGGAAGTTTTGACATGAACTTGAAGACAGTACTAGATCTTCATGACAAGTAGATGAATTGATAATTCACCTTGCTTGACTGTCTTACACCATCTTTTTCCAACATTACTTGAACTTCATTTGTTTGTTCTTGCATGTCGTTTGGGTTAACTTTCCATCGGTGAATCTTCTCATGAACCCTAAAAATATAAATGACTTGAATCCACGTCTAGGCCATCTATCATGAGAGAAGGACTTGGTTGCAGGGTAAAAGGATTATTGCCCAACTGATTCTTTGACCATGTGTAATTGTATGACTAGTCAAAGGAGCTATATTTGATTTTTTCCATTGGAAGTTTCCACACGGACTTGAAAGCGTACTAGATTTTAATAACATGCAACTAGACTTTTACGAATTCAACTTGCTGTGGACTATCTTACGCTCTCTTTTTCCAACATTACTTGCACTTCATTTGTTTGTTCTTGCTTGTTGTTTGGGTTAACTTTCCATCAGCAAATCTTCTCATGAACCCTAAATTTGTAAATGACTTAAATCCTCCCATGTCCAGGCCATCTATCACGAGAGAGAAGGGTTCCGTTAGAGGGTAAAACGAGCATTGCACAAACTGATTCTTTGACCAGGTGTAACGATATGACTAGTAAAGACTGAAAAGAGAGGAAGGGGGAAGAAAAAAAAAAGACATGCAAGATCTGGTCTCCACAATACTTGCCTGAAACACTTCCTAGCTCTTTGTATATTTTCAAGTGAATCTATATTTACATAGGCAGGCTGGTTTCTGTTGCATGCTTCTGCCCCCATGGATACTGAGATACGGCCATGTTCCCCCCTCTCCTTCTTTCTTCTCTTCTTTCTCTTCTCTTCTCTCAACATCCAACACGGTGGAGCAACTGATAGCATCTCTTTGGGCCAGTCCGTCTCCGGAAACCAGACCATAGTGTCCAAAGAAGGCAACTTTGAGCTGGGGTTCTTCACACCAGGTAACTCCCGTAACTACTACATAGGTATCTGGTACAAAACAATTCCTGTCCAAACTGTAATCTGGGTGGCGAACAGAGCAACACCCATCTCCAACACCTCCTCTGCCGATCTAAAAATCTCAGAAGACGGCGAACTAGTCCTTCTCAACAGTTCCAAAATCCCAGTTTGGTCATCCAATTCAACTCCATCAACCTCGAATTCCACGGTTGCTGTGCTTCTGGATACCGGAAATCTCGTTATAAGAAATGGGTTAAACACTACAATTTGGCAGAGTTTTGATCATCCAACCGACACCTTGATGCCAGGAGGATGGCTTGGAGTGAACAAGATCACAGGGGAGTATCAGAGCACCACTTCATGGGAGAATCCTGAGAACCCTGCCCCCGGGCCATTCGCTCTAGGTTGGGACCCCGACGGATCCAATCAGTTCGTATTCCTGTGGAATGGTTCTGAAATTTATTGGCGAAGTGGGCTTTGGAATGGCCGGTACTTCCCTGCACTTCCTGCTACCACAGAAAACACTCCCTTCAACTGCACCTTCGTCGACGACAAGCAGCGGAAGTATGGCACGTATACCATCCTCGACAGTTCTTTCATCACCCGGACTGTGACTGATTCATCAGGGCTATTAAGGCAATTGTATTGGCTGAACGGCGCCCAGGAGTGGCAGGCAATCTTTACTCAACCTTCGGCTCAATGTGATGTCTACTCTCTATGTGGAGCTTTCGGTATCTGCGACCAGAAAAGCTCAAATATTTGCAGGTGCTCCTATGGTTTTGAACCAGCTTCAATGGAAGAATGGGAGTTCAATGTTTGGAAATCAGGGTGCGTGAGGAAAACCAGTTTGCGATGCAGCAATAAAAGCTCGACCGGTGGAGAAGGGGATAGATTCGTTGAGATGACCAATATGAGATTGCCTGCCAATCCGCAGAACTTGACTGTCGGGAGTGCTAGAGATTGCGAACAGGCTTGCTTGAACAGCTGCTCATGCAACGCGTATGCTTATGTGAGTGGATGCTCAATTTGGAATGGGGACATTCGGAACCTTCAACAACTCTATGATGGTGATAGTGCAGCTGGTACTCTGCATCTCCGGCTCGCTGCCTCTGATTTCCCAGCTTCAAGTAGCTCACATAAGTTGGTAATAGATCTAACTGTTAGTGTCATCGGTGGAATTCTTGGGATCTCGGGTGTTCTCGTCGGACTAATTTGGGCGTTTCAAAGGAGGAAACGAATTCGGATGGAAAAACAAGTTGAGGGTTCTTTGATTCAGTTTACATATGGCGATTTGCAGCGTGTGACCAAGAACTTCTCTGAGAAGTTGGGCAGCGGTGGCTTTGGCTCCGTTTTTAAAGGGACATTAATTGACTCAACCGAAGTAGCTGTGAAGAAGCTTGAAGGCTTGAGACAAGGGGAGAAGCAATTCCGAACCGAAGTGAGCACATTGGCTGCTATCCAGCATGTGAATCTGGTTCACCTTCGCGGTCTCTGCACCGAGGGCAGCAAAAGGCTTCTAGTTTATGAGTACATGTCCGGAGGTTCCCTGGACTCTCATCTTTTTCAAAACAAATCCACGGTTCTGGACTGGAAGACGAGGTATCAAATTATTCTTGGGATTGCGAGAGGATTAGCCTACCTCCATGAGAAGTGCAGGGAGTGCATCATACACTGCGACATAAAGCCAGACAACATACTCCTCGACAAGGACTTCTGCGCCAAAGTTGCAGACTTTGGCATGGCGAAGCTCATCGGTCGCGACTTCAGCAGGGTGCTGACAACCGTAAGGGGAACCATTGGCTATCTCGCACCCGAGTGGATTTCAGGCCTGCCAATCACCTCCAAGGTTGACGTCTACAGCTTCGGGATGATGCTTTTTGAGCTGGTATCAGGCAAGCGAAACACAGCGCACTCTGCGGATGGGAGCAAAATCTTTTATCCGTCCTGGGCGGCAACAAAGGTCGTTGAAGGCGATATATTTAGCTTATGAGACCATGGATTCAAAGGTGCTGCCGACCTTGAAGAGCTAACCAGAGTCTGCAGAGTTGCTTGCTGGTGCATTCAAGACTCTGAAGCTGACAGGCCAACAATGGGACAGGTGGTGCAGATCCTAGAGGGAGTCCTGGAGGTGAGCATGCCGCCACTTCCTAGGGTTCTGCAGCTCCTTATTGAAGATCAGAGCCAAATTAATTCGTGATGATTTGTCATCCACTGAATACAAAGATCCACTTGATCAATCTCAGGATTTCTATCCATAATTGTCAAGCTATAAGGGCCACATGAATCTCTGCTGAGCATGCCAATAAGATGTAACGGGTTAAAGTATAGCTTATAGTTGCTATGATCCTTAAAATGGATGTTTGTATGAGGGTGTAATGTTCTATAGTGGCTGTAGTATCTATGTAGTGGCATAAAGTTCATGGATATCTCTTGTTATAAAGATAGGTTAGATATGTTATAAAGTTTCCAACTCATCACTTTCCATGCATGAGTAATATATATAGATATGTTAGAGACACGAGTAAGCTGGCAACCGCCAGATGTACCTCTTGTTGAAGACAATGTTCAAGGCCTTCTTATCTATTTATTTTCAAGGCATTTATTTCAGAATTTCTCAGTTTTACTGAATCACGTCAACAATCAAACCACATACGCGCATGTGTTTATGAATTTCCCTTGATTACGTATAATGTTAATTATGGAGGTGGGATAAAAAACAAGATGGTAAGATACGTTGAAAGGATATGGATGTTAATTAGAGGTGGAGGTGGCTTTTTCCTCCCTCCCAGTTCTTTCATAGGCGAAAAAAGGACGTAAGAAAATGAAAATGAGAGTTAAAAAATATATAACTTCTTTAATCGCATACAATCTATTTCTATTTTGAGCTTACCCATATAATAAACAAAGGAGTGTTAAATCAATTGAAGACAGCCGGTGGCGGGCATTCTTTTGTAGGCTCTGCAATATATGGCATTCATCTGATCCATGCGTTTTTTCTCAGCTAAATAGGCTTGTATTATTAGCTCTTCACTAATAAAATAAAGGAATCAAAGGTCGACAAATGATTATTTCAGTTCCAAAGAAAACAAAGCTGATTGACCCAGCCAGGGCTGGCTCGAGCTTTAGGCGACTGAGGTGGTCGCCTAAGGCCTCCGGCCCGAGGAAGGCCCCGTTTTTTTTTCCGCCTTAATGCTGCACAGCTTTCACATCTGAAAGCTAGGATAAGAGGACACAGCTACAGTGTTAGTGCGTTTCGGCAGCAGCAGGCTACGGGCTACAGGTGGGCGGGTGGAATTGACAACAACAGCCATTTCCTACCCCCTTCTCTGCCAGAGCTTTTTTTTTTCCTTTGCTGAACCTTCTCTGCCATTTCTCCAGCTCTCCTCGGCAGCTTGGCTCCTCCGGCCTTCGGGCTCCGCCGCTCCGGCCTCCGGGCTTCCTCCATCCCTCTCGATCTCGTCAGCGCCAGCGGTCCACGGACCACGGTCCACGTCCACCGTCCTCCGGCAGCCCGGCTCCGGCTACAAGAAGGCAAGAACCCGGGCTCCCTCCATCTCTCTCGATCTCGTCACCTCCCTTTTTTTTCTTTTTTGATCTCTAATCTTGTACTATTTTTTTTTTTTGTGAGGAGAGATATGCATGTATAGAGGAGGGCGATGCACTGCTTGAGGGAGGGGGGTTTTGGGGCGGGTGGGCGTGGGGGTGAGGTGGTGAGGGAGGAGGGGTTGGGGACCGTGGCTGGAGAGGGATGGTGGGATCCAGGGAGGAATTGGGTCGGATGGAGGCTGAGGGGTTTAGTATGGTGGCGCTGTGGTGGGGGGTTTGGGCTGCATCTGGCCATCGAAGTAGAGGGGTGGGGCAGATTTGAGATGCATTAAACTCAAAATATGGTATCTACTTCTCTTGATTCCCAAAGTTACAGGTTAATAACCGAAATCAAGCCAACCTATTAGAGTGTCAAAAAAGGTTAACTCATAAATCATAATGGTCCTTAAACACAGTGGGCCAAGTTAGGTGGGGCAGATTTGTTCTATTTTTTTTTTTTTGGTGATTGATTAGCTTTTCCTCTTTTTTTCTGTATCATATTGTGTGGTTTAATGAGCTCAACCTCCCCTTTTTGTTTGTCATAGATTAGCTTTTCCTCTTTTTTTCTATATTATATTGTGTGGTTTAATCTTGGAATTGGTGTATGCTAGGTCCACAGCCACTAACTCTAAGCCGGTACCTGGGAGCATCCAAGTTCTGGTGGGATTATGGAAAGCATCCAATTTTATCTTCGCTACCCAACTTCGGCGGTTCGGCTTCTTTTCGCCGTCGAGTTCAGCACTACTTGTCGGAACCTGAGTTCGTTTTTCTTGATACAATCAAGTTTTATTTTTTTCAACTTTTTTATATTTTGATTTTTTTTGGTGATTTTTTTAATTCCTTTGTTTGATAATATTATTTTTAGATTAAAATATCGAATAGAAAATATGAATGTGGGTATGAAAAACTAAAAAAGAAAAAAAAATTGATAAACTCATTGAATCTCAAAAGAAGTTCTAGATAGTATTATAATGGATCTTGAGTATAAAAGCTAGACAAATTAATTTTAAATAAAATTTTAAAGTATTTTATATTTATTAAAAAAATTTCATCATTTAAAAAAAAGTCCCCCTCTAGTGAGTTCGCCTGAGACCCCCAAATATATTGGGCTGCCCCTGGACCCCGCTATATAGTACAAACAAGTGTCGGCGGCCATGTATATAGCCCAAGGAACCCATCTATCAATGTCACATATGGGCAATTCAATTTCACTGGCCTTTAATTAAAAGAAAAATAAAAAAGAAAGGAAAACATTAATCATGAAAATAAAATGCTACATTCAAAATATATAATAAGTTTAGGAATTGTATAGGCTGCTACCGATCCTAGAACCCAATGCAAACTATCTCCGTAGACCTCCAAAGATAATAGGCAAGGGTCGGAGAGCTTAGCTCTGGCCGAGCCCTCCGATGTTTAAGTTCGAAAAAGTTATTTTTTTCTTCCTGCTAACTTTCCATCCAATAACCTCCTTTAACTTAAACATTAGGAGGATAATTTTTTGTAACTTAAGCATCGAAGGATCCAATCGGAGCCAATCCAATGAGTTCTTTAATCTTTACCTATTATCTTACAGATCCATAGAGGTGGTCCGCATCGGCATCCCCCCGAGACTAGCAGCAATAATATGGATTCCAAATGTCTCATTTTTAGTTGAACAGGACACTACTTATAGTACAAGTTCGTCTAAAGAAGAAGAAAAAGAAACATTAGTGATATTTTAGGCTTTTTAGTTGTCCTATACATGATAGTGTCCTCAAGTTGGAATTCTTGTTCTCTGCAAATTATTCTAGCTTGTCGTCATCATATAAATGGAAATCTATGGGGGAGATAGAAAGAAGACAAGCAACTTAGGCCCCATTTGGGAGAGCTTTTGGAGGGCCAAAAAGTACTTTCTGGCCCTCCAAAAGCATTTTTAGATGAATAGGGGTGTTTGGTAAAAATTTCGGAAAGCTTTTTAACTTTTCTAGAAAGCTAAAACAAGATTTTGGAAGAAGCTCCATTTTGGAGCTTTCCCGAAAAACACTTTTAGGCTTGGTCGGAAAGCTATTTTTTTGACCAAAATATCCGTGATAAAATATAATAATTTCACAAAATGTCCCTTTAATAATTGTTTAACCAATTTTATCACCTAGTTAGAAAATTTGTTATATTATAAAAAGTTAATTTACGCTAATAATTATAATATTTATATGTTTATTATTGTGTTATACTATAAATATAATATTATATTACGTTATATCATAATATATTGATATGTTATGTTAAATAATTTAATATTATATTAAATTAAATTATTATGCTATAGTATGCAATATTATATTATTATATTATAATAATATTATATTACATTACAGTAATATTATACTATATTATATATTTATGTATTAATATATATTATATTTTATGATGCTATGTTGTATAATACTATGCAATATTTTTATGGTCATTTTGTCATGCCAAAAGTACTTTTTCAGTTTATTTACCAAATACATGTTAAAGTGGCACAACACTTAAAAATTTAGTTACCAAATGGCAAATAGCTTTTTATAAAAGCTCTAAATCTAAAAGCTCTACTTGCAAAAACTCTACTGCCCACAACTCTCCCAAACGAGGCCTTAGTTGCTAACAGACAAAAAGAAGAAAGTGTGTCGTATTTACAATAGGTGTTTTTGCCTTGCAGAATACAAACAAATGATATTTTTTTAAATTCTTTTCCATTTAAGTATATAATATTCATCATACTATTTGATCGTATGACAGATTCCATTGTCTAAAAATTACTATTATTCCATCAAACTTTATCAGTTACATCCTGTTTACGTCAAACTTATGAATTAGGGGTCAATGAACCACTAAACATTCATTATTACCTATAAATAATTATTTCCAAATATAATTCACTTACAATTAACAAGATTTTGCCGATTTTATCTGAAAATTTAACTAAAGGGCCAATAAATAATTAAATCTATAGTTATTTTTCCAGTAACACAAATGTCATATGAAAACTATAGACTTCCATGCATTCGGTCATATGGATCTTGTTGTTTAGGAGCTGATGAATAGTTCTAATTTTCTTTAGGGATCTCCGAATAGCTTAACTTGGGTCTATCCAGGATTCCTGTAATAAATTTAGAACTGCTCAACGAGCTTTGTAAATTGTAATATAAGAAATTTTTAATAATTAAAAATATTTTCAAATTATGAAATAATTTTCAGCTCAACTCCAATTGATCCAGGATCTATTTGGGGACCGCCAAACCGTTTTATTGTTTACTTCATTAAGATTCTGACAGGCATGAGACCAGCATGGCCTTCACAAAGTCGTGATGAATCCAAAATCCAAGACTAAGATCGCTTGCTCTGGTAACGACACTCTTAATGCATGAAGCAACACAACCACAAATTGGCTCCACAAGTTGCTTGACTATCTCACTCCGCTATCCATCATCGTCTTCATGACATATGCTTCTTTTTTTCTTTTTTTTTTTTGGTGAAACCTATGCTTCTTTCTTCGAGTGGTCCTGAACATCTGAATGATCAACCCCCAGGCCAAGGAAAGCATGGTTACCACAAGTAGCTAAGGAGTTGTCACGCCCCGAACCCGGGGCCCGGGGCGCGAGCAGACGCCGCGCACCTGCAGGGCGGACCCCGCAAGCACGCAAGGCAGATAAATCAGATTCAACATCAATAACTAAACAAAGATAAATTCCAACTTTCAATTCAAATGTCTACATATGCAAATATCAAAGAAAAAGTCAATATCCACTAGCTAACTACATCATGATCACTCCATCCCGTAATCCCCATAATCATATGTCATCACCTGCAAAAATGTAAATAGTAGGAGTGAGCTAACAGCTCAGTAGGTAACAACATGCATAAAGTCACGATAACATGTATTAAAGCATATGCAATATAACTACAGGTCATGTGCACAAATAAATATGATGATCCGCAAACCAATCCGATACTCAAGTAATATATATATATATATATACCATCTTAGTCTATCATATTACGCATAACATAATCCACATATCTACCGCATGACTACGGCCACATCACCCAGTGGCATGGTTACACCGAAGTGCCAATACAACTCTCCGAAGAGCCGCTCCACTGAGCCAACGCACCACTGTGCCGCACCCCCTGGTGCCAAACTCACGCTCCACCGAGCCGCTCCGAAGAGCAAAACGCACCCCTGTGCCGCCACTATTCTATCACCGGTGGTCGCGGTGTCGGAACTAGTTCCTCAGTACAAGTCGACAGGGCCAACGTATCATCCCATTGGCGGGGCCTAGACTATAGTCACGCGGATTTTAAAAATCAATAAATCAACTTTCCAAATTAAAGTCATAATCATACTCCCATCAGTAAAGCATATAACAATTTGTGAAATTTAAATATTTAATTTTAAATCTAACACATAATGCCAATAATAAATCATAACATCAACATATGCAAGATACATGTTAAAATTCTACTTTAAAGCAATAGGTCACCTACCTGGGTTCGCTTAAAAATTCCTGCCACAAATATCACGAACCCCTGATTAAAACACAAACTTTAATTATTTAATTAACTAAGAAATATAATTTAAACTATTTCTAATCCCTTAAACCCTTAAGTTCATAGATCCCTAAAATGGGCCCCTAATATCAGACTTAGACCCTAAGAACAAGTAAACTAAAACCCCAAAATCAGAACCCTTTAAACCCACAGCCAATTGTGGCCCAAAACAGATTAGGCCCAATTGAACCAAACCAGATGACAGGTCTAGATCAAATTTCGGGCCCAACCCAAACCAGCCCACAGATCCAATCAGGCCCAACTCAGCCCAAATTAGATCAACTCTGAACGAACCAGATTACACTCAAAACAACCCATAACAAATCCATTCAATCAAACTCAAATCAAACCCAATTTAAAGGATAGGTGGAACCGGTTCATAATCTAAACCGGTTCATAATCTAAATCAGTTCATGGTCTGATCCCCACTACCCAACCTAACCCACTACCCAACCCAAGTTCAGGCCAAAATAGAAGTACGCCCAGGAAGAGGAAAGAAGAAAAAGAAGAAGAAGAAGAAGAGGAAGAAGAAGAAGAAGAGGGAAGAAGGGGGTGACTGGTGGTTTCGGTCGGCCCTCGGCGGTCGACCGTGGCCCTCGGCGGCGGCGCTCAGTCAGCCGCCGTCGGCCATCCCACCTTCACGGGCGGCGCCGGACGGGAAGAAGAAGAGAAGAAGGAGAAGAAGAAAGGGAAGAAAGAGAGGGAGGAAAGAGAGGGACCGGGGCTGGGAAGCCCGGCCCCCGTTCGCCCACCTCCGGCCGAACCCGTTTCGGCCGGATTGACCCCGGCCGGCCACCGTCGGCCGGCCAAACATCACAAAAAAAATTCTTCCGAAACAGGGGAAGGTAAAACCGAATGACTCCCCATCTTTTCTCTCCCCTTAAATCCATAAAAAAATATTGATGGTTGTCTTCCTCACCTCCGGTCGTCGACGAATGGATCTCCGGCGGCGATGGCGGCTCCGGCGGTGACGGGGCTCCGGCGACCTTCTCAAAAGAGGGGAAAAAGAAGAGGAAGGGATGGGGCTCTCAGAGAAGAAAGAAAGGGGGAGAGAGAGAGATAGAGAGGGAAGAGGGAAGAGGGGGGGGGGTGGTGCGAAGATCCCGCTGGCCGTTCGGCCGGCGTGGTCTTCGTGGGGAGACCACGAAGAGAAACTGAAGTCGGCATCCATTGCCGACTTCAGTTCTTTGGGCCCAATAACGGGCCCAAATTCAGATCCTTACACTCTAACCAACTAAAAAAAAATTTCGTCCTCGAAATTAAAGAGATCTAGGCCTTTTAGATGCTCAGCCCATTGAGTAATATAAATCCAAGATCTTATTCTTCTCGATCAAAATCAGTGTGATAGATAACTTTAAATCAATTAGCAAAAATTTCATATAAACTCGTAAGATTAGCACTGGATAAATGACTGACTGAAATCTCAGATTGAAATTATCATCTTGATGCATGTTTACTCGAGATCGGATCAGGATCGATTCACAACAGGATTGATTAAAAGTAGTTGTGTTTGGGATAGAACTTGAAATGAAATAGATCTCATACACTTATCATCGTAGTGTGTTGATCCCTCAAAGAATAATGGCCAACCTTAGAGTCAAATCATTAAATGGCTAGAAATGTAATTCACAAAATGAACATGTACTTATGATCATTAGATAGCAACGGTCTATCTCAAAGATGATTTGCATCAAATCACAAGAGCAGGTCTGAGAGGGCAAAGTATTGATACCATGATTCAATATGCCACGAAGCTTTTAACTTAAACCTATAAGATGGGAGCAAATAATGCATGGTTTATGCAGATACTTAACAAATTAGACCATATTTGGCCAACAATCAACTAACCCGAATCATGATACGCTCAAATTATTATTATTATTATTATTATTCTCTTAGCATACCCAAAAATAGCAAATTCTATCCAAGAGATAACATAATCATATCATGATTGACCTGAGAATCAACAAAATCTTTCATTATTGAACAACATAGTCTTTCATAATAACATGTTACCAAAATACAGTCAATATTTTTGACCAGTTTAGATTGACTCAATCCATCATACTTTCGCTGCGTAACTCTGATCAATATTCTCCAAAATTTCTTAATGATCCCAAATCATCAACATTTTTTTTTTATAATATCCAAGCAAAATTTTTATCCTTGCTTTCCAAGTTCACTAGGTCATTATTAACCCTTGAGATAGTTGTCGTATTTGTACCATCATATAATCAAGTAATCATATTCTAGATCCAAATTTGAACTAAGCCAATTCTAGTTTCCCTTGACAATTCCATTATACAAGTTGATATTTATTCTAAGCTTCGATAATTAAAAGATTCTAGATTAACTTACTCAGGAACTTACTTAATCATTCTGAATCTTTTCTTTTAGGCTAAACTTATTTGGGCCTCTCATGAAATCCCACTTGCATTTCTCATATGGTGATACAAAATCCACAATCAACTCATAGCCTTGATTTATAAATATTTAACTTACAAGAATCTAATAATCTAGTTCAAAGATTTACAAGAAATTCCACCAAGATATAAGCTCCATGATTTTACATTGAGATCAACTCCTCAAATAAGTAAAATATTTTTTATTTGCAGTACTGCAAACATTTCGGGATCTTGTAAATCTACTAGACTTAGAGAATCTACTAACACAATGATATCCATATCGATCAAAATCCAAAGAACTATACTTTCCAACGATCTTTTTTTTTTTTTTTTAACAAGGAAAAACATCAAGAACTTTTCCAAATCAAACAAGTCCTATTTTCGACCAACCCAAAAACATTTTAATCCACCAATATTCTCAAGATTTACTAATTGACTTTCCATCAAAATATCAATCTTAATTGTTTCAAGTCTCAAGTAGAGCCAAATAAAAATTCTTAAGTCTCATCCCCAAGTATATTTTCCTTCTATATACGAGTTCCATGCATGATCCACATACAGATTTTAATAAATATTTTCTAGTCCAAGCTTTAAACATCTTTTTATAGATGAATCTTAATTTGCCACCAAAATAATTAACTTCAACTAGAAGCAATATCCACAGTGCCTGATATCAAGTTAAACTTCCAAAATAATTATATTGCACGATAATATCTCATGATTAATATTCCTTCGCTTAATTTAGTCAAAATCTAATTAATCATAACTTGAAATACAAATTGCTCTACCAAGAAAACTCTCAGAATAGCTCATTCACACTTCGGTTACGACCATAATTAGGTTGCATTCTAATTTTAGCATTTCAAAATCATGATAAATTAACTCAAATTTATCAATAACAAAAGCAAATAAATGCCTTTTAGATCAAATATTAATGATCTTAACCAGTTTCAAAATAAGTCAAACCACCACACTTCCGCTGCACTCTCTGATTTAATTCATTTAATTCTCTAAAGTCACAAAATGATTTCTGACTAAAGTATCATTTTGCATTGAAACTAAGAAACTCCAAATTTCAAATTTCTAAGTAGAACTAGAGCAAAACCTCTAGATCTTTTTGTCCTCAATTTATATAGAGTGTACATACCATAACTAACCCCCGATCCTTTAGTCAAGTTTAAGGTCACTATGTGATCTCCACAACCTTTTTAGAATCCAAAATATCTAGGTTTAATTTAAAGGGGGTAATTCTTGTATTCTCTTTGCAATTTAATTAAAAAACCAAATTGATTTTCCTTCCAACAGAATTTACCTCAAACTCAATGGGTTAGAACTGTTGAGCCAATATCACTATGAGTAGGAATTAACTCTATCAACTTCCAAATCCTTCTTTACCAAAATCCTTAATGTCTATGATTAATGCTACCCATGATAACTCACATAAGCATTTCAAAATCGAAATTTCTACTCAATTTTGTATTTTACAATGACAAAGATTTCTAGTTAGGTCATAAACCTTGACTTGAGTTCAAGTTAACACATCCAATGGTCTCCAACAATTATAAGAAAAATTTAGTAGCCCAATCCAAATATACAAATTCAACTAATTAGAATACTCCACCAATTTGCATACTATATGGCCTTAAGAATTTAATCCACTAATAGAAATATGCCGATTTACAATATTCAAACATGTCAAATCCAAATATAATCCCCATACAGATTTAACCTCGAAAATATTCTGCACTAATACTACGAAAAATCTTTCTTAGCCCACTCCAATGATACGGAAGATGTATGTATAAATCACACTCTGATAATTAGTAGCAAAACCAAAAGTACAATCATATCACAACCCATATCAAGTTTGAACTTCCAAGTCGTTTAAATAATATCTGAACATGGTATAACCGGGATGCCATTGTTAATTTTCCTACACTTATCTTAGGTCAAACCTCTCTTATCATGATCAAAGATAATTTATACTTTCCTTCCACACTCATCGAAAACCAAACCCGATGCATACATTTTATCACAATGCCCAGTGATCTTACACCTTAAGCACCAAATATAATTGTCATGTCCCAATTGATCATAACCTTAAGCTATGATATATTTATGTCACAATCCCTAATGATCTTAAACGTCAAACTCTAATGCCATTAAGCCTACAGTCCCTAGTGGTCTTAAGCCGTAGGTTATAATATCATTCATGTTACAATCTCAAGTGACTATAAACCAAGGCTTTGATAGTTTTTCTATCATAATTCCCCACTCACACTTACCTGAACCTAAACCCTAGGATACCTTAACCTTAAGCTCTGATACCAATAAATCTGTCACGCCCCGAACCCGGGGCCCGGGGCGCGAGCAGACGCCGCGCACCTGCAGGGCGGACCCCGCAAGCACGCAAGGCAGATAAATCAGATTCAACATCAATAACTAAACAAAGATAAATTCCAACTTTCAATTCAAATGTCTACATATGCAAATATCAAAGAAAAAGTCAATATCCACTAGCTAACTACATCATGATCACTCCATCCCGTAATCCCCATAATCATATGTCATCACCTGCAAAAATGTAAATAGTAGGAGTGAGCTAACAGCTCAGTAGGTAACAACATGCATAAAGTCACGATAACATGTATTAAAGCATATGCAATATAACTACAGGTCATGTGCACAAATAAATATGATGATCCGCAAACCAATCCGATACTCAAGTAATATATATATATATATATACCATCTTAGTCTATCATATCACGCATAACATAATCCACATATCTACCGCATGACTACGGCCACATCACCCAGTGGCATGGTTACACCGAAGTGCCAATACAACTCTCCGAAGAGCCGCTCCACTGAGCCAACGCACCACTGTGCCGCACCCCCTGGTGCCAAACTCACGCTCCACCGAGCCGCTCCGAAGAGCAAAACGCACCCCTGTGCCGCCACTATTCTATCACCGGTGGTCGCGGTGTCGGAACTAGTTCCTCAGTACAAGTCGACAGGGCCAACGTATCATCCCATTGGCGGGGCCTAGACTATAGTCACGCGGATTTTAAAAATCAATAAATCAACTTTCCAAATTAAAGTCATAATCATACTCCCATCAGTAAAGCATATAACAATTTGTGAAATTTAAATATTTAATTTTAAATCTAACACATAATGCCAATAATAAATCATAACATCAACATATGCAAGATACATGTTAAAATTCTACTTTAAAGCAATAAGTCACCTACCTGGGTTCGCTTAAAAATTCCTGCCACAAATATCACGAACCCCTGATTAAAACACAAACTTTAATTATTTAATTAACTAAGAAATATAATTTAAACTATTTCTAATCCCTTAAACCCTTAAGTTCATAGATCCCTAAAATGGGCCCCTAATATCAGACTTAGACCCTAAGAACAAGTAAACTAAAACCCCAAAATCAGAACCCTTTAAACCCACAGCCAATTGTGGCCCAAAACAGATTAGGCCCAATTGAACCAAACCAGATGACAGGTCTAGATCAAATTTCGGGCCCAACCCAAACCAGCCCACAGATCCAATCAGGCCCAACTCAGCCCAAATTAGATCAACTCTGAACGAACCAGATTACACTCAAAACAACCCATAACAAATCCATTCAATCAAACTCAAATCAAACCCAATTTAAAGGATAGGTGGAACCGGTTCATAATCTAAACCGGTTCATAATCTAAATCAGTTCATGGTCTGATCCCCACTACCCAACCTAACCCACTACCCAACCCAAGTTCAGGCCAAAATAGAAGTACGCCCAGGAAGAGGAAAGAAGAAAAAGAAGAAGAAGAAGAAGAGGAAGAAGAAGAAGAAGAGGGAAGAAGGGGGTGACTGGTGGTTTCGGTCGGCCCTCGGCGGTCGACCGTGGCCCTCGGCGGCGGCGCTCAGTCAGCCGCCGTCGGCCATCCCACCTTCACGGGCGGCGCCGGACGGGAAGAAGAAGAGAAGAAGGAGAAGAAGAAAGGGAAGAAAGAGAGGGAGGAAAGAGAGGGACCGGGGCTGGGAAGCCCGGCCCCCGTTCGCCCACCTCCGGCCGAACCCGTTTCGGCCGGATTGACCCCGGCCGGCCACCGTCGGCCGGCCAAACATCACAAAAAAAATTCTTCCGAAACAGGGGAAGGTAAAACCGAATGACTCCCCATCTTTTCTCTCCCCTTAAATCCATAAAAAAATATTGATGGTTGTCTTCCTCACCTCCGGTCGTCGACGAATGGATCTCCGGCGGCGATGGCGGCTCCGGCGGTGACGGGGCTCCGGCGACCTTCTCAAAAGAGGGGAAAAAGAAGAGGAAGGGATGGGGCTCTCAGAGAAGAAAGAAAGGGGGAGAGAGAGAGATAGAGAGGGAAGAGGGAAGAGGGGGGGGGGGGGGGGGTGCGAAGATCCCGCTGGCCGTTCGGCCGGCGTGGTCTTCGTGGGGAGACCACGAAGAGAAACTGAAGTCGGCATCCATTGCCGACTTCAGTTCTTTGGGCCCAATAACGGGCCCAAATTCAGATCCTTACAGGAGTGAAAGAGCCAGCATCGGACCAAGACTTGCAGTGCCTCAGAGACAATGGATTCAATTCCAACACTGACATTTCCAGGAGCCCTCAAATCAGAGTGCAGCAAGGACTGACATAAGCATATACAAAACTAACTTATCCTACAGTGGAAAGACAACCGAGACATTAGGTGAATATGAAAAGAGAATGAAGTAAAAAAGAAATAATTTATTATTTATGTATTATATATTGAGGAAAGAGGTAGCGCACCTTTAGCTTTCCTTGGGATGGAAAGTTTGTTCAAGATCATCTACTTGGTATGGGATTCAATCAATATTTAAGCACAGCAACAACTAGATTAATTTCCCTAAAAATATCAACAACATTTACATCAAGGTTTTTAATAAAAAAATTGTACAAGTCCTACCACCAAAACAACATATTTCAAGGAGCTATATATATTTCATTACCCACCAAGCTGAATAATTCTTAACAATCTTGAAATAAATTATGCTTTATAAATAATGATGAATTCTAACTTCCCTGCATTATCTAAGGCTATTTTATCATATTGGTTGCCTACGCTTCTACATAATTATCAGAATCCATCATTATGCTCAAAATCAAAGAAGAAATTACAATTTGAATTTCTTACAGTACCTCTTTTCCGAAAAAATTTCTTATGCGACCGCAGTTCTGGATTCCGTGGGAAGCACTATCTACATAAACATCTTAAATATAGGGACTGTTTAGTAAACTTGACCGTCAATATTTAAACTAGTTTCCCGCAATTGAATTGCCGGGATTAGTTCAAATATAACTTGAGGAAAATTATGTTACGTAAGCACATGCAAATATATTATATATGTAAACAATAGCGACTCTAAGTAAATTTAGACAGCATTTGAACTAGTCCTGGCACTGGGTGCGCCGAGACTGGTTCGCATGTAACTTGAGGTTTATGGAATGTGAGAACTTGAGGAAAAAAGATATTTGTGGAAAAAGGCTCATTCAAGAGAGGAACAGCAGGCATCCAAATCTGGAAACCCTGCTGGTTGGCAAAACTGGAGGTGGGCTTGGAGTAGCGATGGGGACGGCGAAGGGGGATTTCTCGCTACCTCAGGATCTCGGAGGATTTCGGCCCTGGTGCTGGTGTCGTTCTTCTGTTGGGCGGCGGTGGCGGATCGAAGGTGGAGGCAAGGGAGGCTTCGGTTCGGACCGGAACCTGCTGCTGCAGCGGCGCCGGATTTGGGGAATGAACGACTGCCATCTGGTGATGAACCGGAGCCGGTGCCAGAGTGGAGATCTTGGCTGAGTCGGATCGAGCGTCGAGAGAGGCCGTGTGGAGGGTAGCGTTGTGGTACCAGATGCGGAAGTGGATGGACATGGCCTTGGAGGAGGGGATGATGGAGTACCTGCTGCGCTCCTGAACGGTCTCGAAGGCGAGGCGGCCGACAAGGAAGCGGATGACGTTGTTCTAGGCGAAGAGGTCCGGATGAGCAGGGTGGTTCGCGGCGAGCTCGGCGGCGGCCGCCTGGGCGCTCATCGCCCCCCCCTCCCCATTCTTGAGGAGCTTGGTGAGGGCGGAGCAGACGCCGGCGTGAAGCAGGCTGTGGATGCCCTCCGGGTCGTGGCCGAGAAGGCTGAGGGCGCGGGCAGCGTTCTCCTAACCATCGGCCCGGCCCTCCTTGACGAGGCGGAGGAGGTGCCCCACACCGTCCTCCTTGATGATGAGCTTGGTGGTAGTGGAGGTTGTTGCGGGCCAGGGAGGCGAGGTGGGCGGCGGAGCAGAGGCGGCAGCGTGGGATCTCAAGACGGGTTGCGGCGGACGGTGCGGGCCATGGTCGATGCGGCTCGGGCAATCCGGCAGTTCCAGCCGGCCGGGTCGTGGGACTCGGGTTCACAGGTCACGTGACATGAGTGCGTGGGTGGCAACATCCGGCAAACATCATGTCATGCCGGGCAGCACATCCATGCATGCATGTGGCAGAGCGTTGGGAATGTTGGTGATGTTATATATATATTTCTTTGCCATATTTGCTAGTTAAATATCAGTTTATAACTTTCATAATATATTTGGTATTGCAGGAGAATAATTTGCAAGATATGGGAACTTTTAAACAAGATTTTTGACACCGTGGGTTTTAAACGAGATGTAAATTGTGTGAGAAGTTGAAGTGTTGATTGAAAGCATTGTAGCTTGTTCGATTGCAATAGATATAAGAATTTTTATATTGGATTACCATTAGGTATATATACATGTTATTTACTTGTGCGGGTAGATTTGTATTGTGTCATTTACATTGATAAATTTGATTTGGCATGTGATTGTATGTTTTATATGATTTTCAGTACGATTATACTTCCATGGTAGTATATATATCAGATATTAAAAATATGAATATGTGAACAATATTCAGAGAAATGCACTATGTAAGTAAAAATTGATTTGACAAGTGTAACTTGTAAATCAAACGAGTAAGATATAATTTAGACTAATCTTGTCTTCAGATAGTCTCCATGAGCTTATGTGTGGGAGAGCCTTCATGGACTTACGCATAAATAGTATCCATGGGCTTACGCATGGGATAGTCACCTTGAGCTTATGTATGGGATAGCATCCATGGGCAATTAAAACTGCCTAACAGTCATGATCGCCACCCCTCTCCTCTTCTGGCCGAGGGCTATTAAAGCCCATAGATCCCTTGCAGAGGAACTCCATCACTCTCTCATTTCCCCTCACTCCCTTATTTTTCTGCTACAAGGAACTGAAGCAGGAGCGATATCATCGGAGTAGGGATCCGAGCCGCTTGAGGGAACATCACAGAGTTGTCCCGGAGCTAGGTAAGTCCCTGACTTCTTCTTTTCTTGTATTATGCAAGTAGATCTAGCTTAATTATGAAACAACAACACAAAGAGAAGACGAAATAGAAGAGATCAAAAGAAGAAGAGGAAGAAGATGAAGAGTAGGGAAGGGAAGATCTAACCAAAGCATTCGGCTATTGATCCGGCGCCAACACGATCGGCCACGGTCATAACCACAGTCGTCGACTGCCGAAAGCTCTTTCCCTCTCGAACACCTTCTTCCTTATACTCAAGCAACCCTAACCCTAAAACCTTACCTCCCGATCCATGGTACAATGGTCGGCCAAGCGCCCTTCTCTAACTGGATGCCCAAGGGAGAGAATCCCCGGCTCGGCTGCACCCGTAGCCAATCTCGGCTAGGGTGATGGTGGAACCGAGGGATCCCTCCTTCCCCGATGTGCTGACGGAGGAGGGTTTATCCTCCCCTCCTCTGTTGGGTTGGAAAGAGAAGAAGAAGGGAGGTTGGAGAGGGGTGATCAGGATGACCGAGACCTCCTCCCTCTCAGCCGGTATCGGCCGTAGAGCCGGTCGCGGTCTTCGGCCGCGGGCGCTGGCTGTAGGCGCCAGCCATAGGCACAGCCCTTTCAAGAGATAGGCACAGCCCTTTCAAGAGCTCCGTCGCCCTCCCTTCTGCTGAGAGAGAGAGAAAGAGAGGGAGGAGAAGAGGGGAGAAAAGAGGAGAAGAGAGGAGAGAGAAAGAAGAAATGAGGAAGAAAGAAGAACAGGAGAAGAAGATAAGAAAGAAAAAGAAAGAGGAAGAGGGAAGCTTCGGGAAGGAATAAAGAAAAAAGAAAAAGAAGAAAAGAAAAAGAAGAAAAAGAATAAAAGAAAGAAGAAAAAAAAAAGGAAAGAAAATGTTGGTGGGCCTGATTTCGGCAGTAGGTTTCAAATAACTTGGGTTTTAAAGGTCTGAAGCTGGGTTGGGTCTGGTCCGAGCCCAGTATTTTTAAACCCAAAACTAAATTAGGCATAAGGAGTCCAAACCTTAATGTAAGGGTCCAATTGAATATAGTTTGAGGCTAGGTCCCTTTAAATTAAATATAACTAATAGAATTTAATCATAAGTTAACTAATTATATTACTTGACCTGAATATAAATGGGCTCAGTGACTAGATCAGGGCAAGGGCCTGTTCCAGAATTTAACCAATTTCTGGACCTGAATACAAACGGGCCTAGCGATTGAATCAGGCCAAGGGTTTGATCCAGAATTTAATTAAACTTCGGGCCTGAATGCAAATGGGCCCAAACCTGAACCAGACCAGCTGTTTGACCAAATTCTGCGCCTCCAGCTCCAGAGGAGGGCAATTGGGTCTAAACCAGAAGTTGGAATTAGGTCAGACCTGAACCAAAAACTGAATCAAACCTGAATCAGAGGTTGAATCAGGTCTAAACCAGAAGCTGAACCAAACCTGAACCAAAAATTAGGTCAGACCCGAACCAAAAGGTGAAATAGACCTGAACCAGAAATTGAATCAAATTCGAACCAGAAAGTAGATTAGACCTAAACCAAAAATTGAATCAAATTTGAACCAGAAGTTAGATTAGACTTGAACCAGAAATTGAATTAGGCTATGGATCTAAAAATGAAATTGAGTCCTATGCGTGGACTATAAATAATTTTAATTAAGAGAAGATTATAAATAAATAGAAATTAAATGTGCAAGTGACATGCAATTTAATGATATTGCTAGGTATTGGAGAATTGGAATCTAAGTCTAAGAGTTGGTGAGCAAATTAAAGTAAGCGATCCTGATATAATCTTATTGCTTTCAAATACATGAACTATTTGAATATAATGTTGTATATTACTAATTTTGTTTCTCAAAAATTAGGATCAAGCATATGTAGCAAGTGATGTATGATTTTGACTAAATGGCATTCATCAAGTTTACTATATTGTGTACACTGGATTTATGATGATATAGAAAGTTGCATAAAAGAAAATGAAGTTTGCAGCATGATCCTAAACTTTATACATTATGGTGCTATTATTCGTCTTTCAATCTACTTATGAAGTAAGATTTATGGAAAATATGATATGGTTTATAAACTCTCAGATTACTATGTACGGCCCTCGCCAGCGAGTTATAGTAGCTCGGTATATGGCCCTCGCCAGCGGGTTATAGTAGCTCGGCAAACGACCCTCGCCAGCGGGTTATAATAGCTCAGCATACGGCCCTCACTAGCAGATTATAGCAGCTCGGCATACGGCCCTCGCCAGCGGGTTATAGTAGCTCGGTATATGGCCTTGTCATAGGTAATAATAGTGACTATAGCTGCATTACCATCTAAGAGTAGAGATTTCAAAGCATGAATAATGGCAAAAAATTTATATAATGCATATTCAAACTTATGAACTTGTATGATTGGACATGCATTGCTTTATGACTGATTTGGATATATACTATAAGAAATGCCTATTTTGTTTTAACTGTTAATTTCCTAAACTAATACACTGGCATGTGGAGCATTATACTTGATTTAGTAAGATTGTACATGGTTACTTACTGAGTTTTTATAGCTCACACCAATTCATTTATGTCTTTACAGATAAATAAGATTGCTAGGAGCAAAGAGCTTGACTCACTCCAGAGTTTGGGATATACTAAATATAATTGTACAAATTTTTAAAAGCTCTATATCGCTCCTTATTGTTCAAACATTTTATGACTTTCATGAACAATATAATTCATTTAAATTTAAAATTTTATGTGGCTGCGTGCTATTGCGGCAAAGATTTGCAATAGCAAAGCCGTATCGTGATCCGGATTTGGGGCGTGATAGGAAGGGTCGATGATAGGAGCTGTAAATAGAGCTCGGTCATAACCGAAATCCGACCGGAGTCAGATTCCATCCAATGAACTTAAGAGGAAGAAGACTTCAATAGGAGTCCTCTTCCCTCCTCGCAATAGCGCAGCATGTGCATTATTTTTTTTTTCCTTCTTTTGGACCAACTGGGTCGGTCAAATGGACCGGGCCCAATGGGTCTTACAACCTTGCTGGAGCTTGTGGGTAGAACGGAACAGCAGAATATTTAAAATTGTGGCCACCTCACCTACATCTCTCTTCCAACGCGTCAGAAGTCTGTTTCAAGACTGGATGGCGACCTGTAATGGGCAAATCAAAACTGCGATTACTGACCTTTGGAGTTTACTGTTCAACGACGCCGGCACGAAACAACTCAGAATATAATACTAGAGAGTAAGGAAACAATGGAGCAAGCTCAGCGAGTGTCTTGTTGGAGGAAGTTTGCTCACCTTAATTAGCTCCCCTCCGCCTGCTTGAGAACCGGGAAAGTGTACTGGTTTACAAAAATTGAAACGAGCAGGTAGTAGGACGAATGGGACGACATCTAACTCTCTTGTAAATCCTGCTTTCATGAACTAAATAAGGTTGGCCCCAGCGTGTCTATGGGTCACTATTTCGATGATCCTTCCAGCAAAGGCCACTACGTTAGTGGGTTGCGGTGGAAGCTATGTACATAAAACTTTCAGTAAATCCTACCCTTTTTCATAAAAAAAGCCGTTTTGCAGTCTCTACGTGGACTTAACAACAGAATGATTTCATAACGATCCTAATTTGATTTGAGGATGTTTGAATCATTTTTTATTTTAACTTCAATTTTTTTTTGACAATAAACTTATTCTGGGGGCATAATGTACATCCGATAACTCAAGGCACTATATCTTGTAAATAGATTATTTCAATAAACATTGAGGCAGTGCGACTCGCTTCGTTCATTTTCCATAAAAAAAAAAAAAAACTCGAGAATCTAAATATTTCAAGTTTTACTGAGGGCGTTCTCCGAGAAAGTCATGCCTCGATGTCTCTCTTCCAAAGTCGTGTGATCTATCGGCTTCAACCTCACCTCTTCTTGTCAGCAGGTAACGAATCCGAAACCCCAAGCCCTCCTTCACTCCATCATAAAAACCTTTCTATTCCCTTCGTCTCGTTAAAACCCTAATTCTCCTTTCTCTATCCGTTAGCAGGATAGGAAGAAACTCCCAACTTCTTTTGAATTCTCTGACTCTAACATTGGTACTCGACTTTGTGCTCTATTATGCTATTAATCTATTCACAACCTTCATAATAGTAAAATATGATCGATATCTTTGTTAAAAAAAAAGTCTTTTGGACTTCTTTTAATCAATTTTCTCTTTTTCTTTTCAAGAGAAAATTTAGGTGTTCATTTTCCCTTACATTAGCAAGTAGCTAGCTAGCTATCAATACTGATGATTTTCTACATGCAATATTCTCTATATATACCCTCAAAAGATTGTCAATCCCAGTATGAATAGAAAATTCATCTGTCTAGGCAGAACCTTGTCGTCATGTAACACCGCATGTTTTAATGCTTCCTGTCAATCTTGCGTAGATATGTTAAGTTGCATTAGCACTGATTAGCTTGTAGAGAAGAATCAATGAAATAAAACCGAGAAACTCCATCTGAAAAGGGTGCTTGACAGAAAGGAACTAATATTGTGAGAGAGCATAAACAAATTTTGCTGTGACACAGCATTATGAGGACACGATTATCAGCATCCTGGATTGTGTGTACGGAGTTATTGCCAGAATTTGGGGTTATCAGATAAGAATATTATTGAGATGATTATCATCCTTGATCACTGTTAGAACATAGAACAGTACATGAACAGGAACTCTGCCTAAAGTGGAAGTCCGCAAGGCTTCTAAGGATCTGAATCGGCCTTTTTGTTTTTGAGTCTCCTGCTGTTGGGTTCATCATTAAGTTAGTTTTAGTGATAAAAATTTATATTTATTGTACTATACATTATAAATGCATGCTAACTGTCGCATGACGGACTTAAAAGAAGTAGGAAAAAGCTATAATGGGAATTAGATTGGTCTGATGACAGCACTAGGAGTCAAGAAACTGGTGGTTACCATATTTTCTCATGCAGGCAACAAGGCCATCCTTGCAAATTTCAAGGTGTCTCTGCAACAGGGACTGGATTGTAGGGATCATATAAATTGAAGTGAGAGGTGGAAAGAAGGCAAGCAACCAAGTCATTATCAAAGTAGGCATGAAATAAAAAAAGTATAATCATATTAACAAGCCTGCATGGTTTCTTCTTTTACTTTGTAGAACATACATGCAGAAAGGAAAGAAAACTGACCACCCTCATCACTCTGGTGGGAAACCTAAATCAATCTGACCCCAAAATCAATATCAGACATATATCACAGGGAAGTTCTTCCAACCATATATCAATATCAGGCATGAGACAAGCATGACCTTCACAAAGTCGTCATAAATCCAAATCCAAGACTTGGAAGCAGATTGCTTCCTCTGGTAGCGACACTCTGCATGCATGAAGCAACACAACCACAAATTAGATCCACAAGTTGATCGACTGTCTCACTCCGCTATTGATCATGGTCTTCATGACCTATGCTTCTTTTTGCGCGTGGTCCCGATTGATCAACCCCCAGGACAAGGTAAGCATGGTTACCAGAAGTAGCTATTGATTTTTTCCAAAGTCTCGACATGGACTTGAAGAGGGTACTAGATCTTCATAACAACTAGACTTTGATAATTCACCTTCCTTGGCTGACTTACGCTATCTTTTATCAACATTACTTGGACTTCAATCTATTAGATTTTCCAACAGGACTGATTACCCTTCTTTTGAAGGCTGGTTATTTAGCCTTGAATGGAGGACAAAGCAGCTATTGATTTTTTCCGTAGGAAGTTTCGGCATGGACATGAAGAGGGTACTAGATCTTCATAACAACTCGACTTTGATAACTCACCTTGCTTAACTTTCCATCAGTGAATCTTCTAATGACCCTAAAATTGTAAATGACTTGAATCTTCTTAACGGGCCCAAATTAAGAAAAGAAATTTAATCGTCCCTTTTAATATTTGAAATTTGACTGCCGTTAAAATAACCTAAAAAGAAGCTGCAGCGACTGCCTCTTATTTATACATATTTACATAAGCAGGCTGGTTTCTGTCGCTTGCTTGTGCCCCCATGGATACTGAGATAAGGCCATATTCCTCTCTCTCCTTCTTTCTTCTCTTCTTTCTCTTCTCTTCTCTCAACATCCAACACTGTGGAGCAACTGATAGCATCTCTTTGGGCCAGTCCGTCTCCGGAAACCAGACCATAGTGTCCAAAGAAGGCAAGTTTGAGCTGGGGTTCTTCACACCAGGTAACTCCCGTAACTATTACATAGGTATCTGGTACAAAACAATTCCTGTCCAAACTGTAGTCTGGGTGGCGAACAGAGCAACACCCATCTCCAACACCTCCTCTGCCGAGTTAAAAATCTCAGAAGATGGCAAACTAGTCCTCCTCAACATTTCCAAAATCCCAGTTTGGTCATCCAATTCAACTCCATCAACCTCGAATTCCACGGTTGCCGTGCTTCTGGACACCGGAAATCTCGTTATAAGAAATGGGTCAAACACTACAATTTGGCAGAGTTTTGATCACCCAACTGACACATGGATGCCAGGAGGATGGCTTGGAGTTAACAAGATCACAGAGGAGTATCAGAGCATGACTTCATGGGAGAATCGTGAGAATCCTGCCCCCGGGCCTTTCGCTCATAGTATGGACCCCGATGGATCCAATCAGTTCGTATTGCTGTGGAATGGTTCTGAAATTTATTGGAGCGGTGGGCTGTGGAATGGCCAGTACTTCACTGCAGTCCCTAGTACCAGAGAAAGCACTCCCTTCAACTTCACCTTCGTCGACAACAAGCAGCGGAAGTATGCCATGTATACCATCCGGGACAGTTCTTTCATCACTCGGTGTGTGATTGAATCATCGGGGCTATTAAAGCAATTCTATTGGCTGAACGGCGCCCAGGAGTGGCAGGCAATCTTTACTCAACCTTCGGCTCAATGTGATGTCTACTCTCTATGTGGAGCTTTCGGTATCTGCGACCAGAAAAGCTCAAATATTTGCAGGTGCTCCTATGGTTTTGAACCAGCTTCAATGGAAGAATGGGAGTTCAATGTTTGGAAGTCAGGGTGCGTGAGGAAAACCAGTTTGCGATGCAGCAATAAAAGCTCGACCGGTGGAGAAGGGGATAGATTCGTTGAGATGACCAATATGAGATTGCCTGCCAATCCGCAGAACTTGACTGTCGGGAGTGCTAGAGATTGCGAACAGGCTTGCTTGAACAGCTGCTCATGCAACGCGTATGCTTATGTGAGTGGATGCTCAATTTGGAATGGGGACATTCGGAACCTTCAACAACTCTATGATGGTGATAGTGCAGCTGGTACTCTGCATCTCCGGCTCGCTGCCTCTGATTTCCCAGCTTCAAGTAGCTCACATAAGTTGGTAATAGATCTATCTGTTAGTGTCATCGGTGGAATTCTTGGGATCTCGGGTGTTCTCGTCGGACTAATTTGGGCGTTTCAAAGGAGGAAACGAATTCGGATGGAAAAACAAGTTGAGGGTTCTTTGATTCAGTTTACTTATGGTGATTTGCGGCGTGTGACCAAGAACTTCTCTGAGAAGTTGGGCAGCGGAGGCTTTGGCTCCGTTTTTAAAGGGACATTAATTGACTCAACCGAAGTAGCTGTGAAGAAGCTTGAAGGCTTGAGACAAGGGGAGAAGCAATTCCGAACCGAAGTGAGCACATTGGCTGCTATTCAGCATGTCAATCTGGTTCACCTTCGCGGTTTCTGCACCGAGGGCAGCAAGAGGCTTCTAGTTTATGAGTACATGTCCGGAGGTTCCCTGGACTCTCATCTCTTTCAAAACAAATCCACGGTTCTGGACTGGAAGACGAGGTATCAAATTATTCTTGGGATTGCGAGAGGATTAGGCTACCTCCATGAGAAGTGCAGGGAGTGCATCATACACTGTGACATAAAGCCAGACAACATACTCCTAGACAAGGACTTCTGTGCCAAAGTTGCAGACTTTGGCATGGCGAAGCTCATCGGTCGCGACTTCAGCAGGGTCCTGACAACCATGAGGGGAACCGTTGGCTACCTCGCACCCGAGTGGATTTCAGGCCTGCCAATCACCTCCAAGGTTGACGTCTACAGCTTCGGGATGATGCTCTTTGAGCTGATATCAGGCAATCGAAACACAACGCACTCTAGGGATGAAAGCAAAATCTTTTATCCATCCTGGGCGGCAGCGAAGGTCGTTGAAGGCGATATATTTAGCTTATTAGACCATAGATTGAATGGTGCTGCCGACCTTGAAGAGCTAACCAGAGTCTGCAGAGTTGCTTGCCGGTGCATTCAAGACTCTGAAGCTGACAGGCCAACAATGGGACAGGTGGTGCAGATCCTAGAGGGAGTCCTGGAGGTGAGCATGCCGCCAATTCCTAGGTCTCTTCAGCTTCTCACGGAAGATCAGAGCCAAATTCGTTATCAGTTGTCATCAACTGAATACAACGATGCACTTGATCAATCTCAGGATTTCCTTCAATAGGTGTCAAGCTAAGGGGCACATGGTTCTTCGCTGAGCATGTCAATAACATGTAACGGGTTAAAGAAGAGCTTATAGTTGTTATGATCCTTAAGATGGATGTTTGTATGAGGGTGTAATGTTCTATAGTGGCTGTAGTATCTATGTAGTGGCATAAAGTTCATGGATATCTCTTGTTATAAAGATAGGTTAGGTATGTTATAAAGTTTCCAACTCATCACTTTCCATGCATGAGTTATTTATATAGATATGTTAGATACACAAGTAAGCTGGCAACCACCAGATGTACCTCTTGTTGAAGACAATGTTCAAAACCTTCTTATCTATTTATTTTCAAGGCATTTATTTCATAATTTCTCAGTTTTACTGAATCACGTCAACAATCAAACCACATATGCGCATGTATTTATGAAGTTCATGGACCAGCCATTTGAGATGATCGTACCCCATGGATGTTCTCTTGATTACGTATAATGTTAATTAGATGTGGGATAAAAAACAAGATGGTAAGATACGTTGAAAGGATGTGGATGTTAATTAGGGATGGAGATGGCTTTTTCCTCCCTCCCACTTCTTTCATAGGTGAAAAAAGGACGTAAGAAAATGAAAATGAGAATTAAAAAATATATAACTTCAATCTCGTGGAAATGTCCCACCAACAAATAGAAACAAGGTTAGCCCGGAAAAGCACCGTCGGTTTAGGTTCTTTTCATTGGCATGTGATAGGACAGAGTTGAGAATTGGGCGGCCTGCCATATTCAAGAGCTTTGCCTTCTATCTCCTCATTGGCTAGTCCCAAAAATCCATCTGGCCATCCTTCTTCGTAACAGGGACTACGTTAGCAAGCCAATCTGGATATTTTGCGACCTCTTCCTTTATTTTCAACATCCACTCGGGTCTCAATCTCCAGGAAAAGTTTGTCACTTTTGAGAGACCTTACAGAGAAGATACGGTTGGCAGTCATTGACAGCTGTAACATGAATTCTTTAATCGCATACAATCTATTTCTATTTTGAGCTTACCCATATGATAAACAAAGGAGTGTTAATTCTGTTCAAACATGTAGATAAACCAATTGAAAACAGCCTGTGGCGGGCATTCTTTTGTAGGCTCTACAATATATGGCATTCATCTGATCCATGCGTTTTTTCTCCCCTAAGTAGGCTTATATTATTAGCTCTTCGTTAATAAAATAAAGGAATCAGAGGTCGACAAATGATTATTTCAGCTCCAAAGAAAACAAAGCTGATTGACCCAGTTATATAGTACAGACCTGCGTCGGCGGCCATGTATGTAGCCCAAGGAACCCATCTATCAATGTCACATACGGGCAATTCAATTTCACTGCCCTTTAATTAAAAAAAAATGAAAAGAAAGGAAAACATTAATCATGAAAATAAAATGCTAACATTCAAAATATATAATAAGTTTAGGAATTGTATGTGCTGCCGCCGGTTCTAGAACCCTATGCAAACCATCGCCGTAGACCTCCAAGATAATAGACAAGGGTCGGAGAGTTTGGCTCTGGCCGAGCCCTCCGATGTTTAAGTCCAAAAAAGTTATTTTTTTCTTCCTTCTAACTTCCCATCAAATAACCCTCTCTAACTTAAACATTAGGGGGATAATCTTCTGTAACTTAAGCATCGAAGGATCCGATCGGAGCCAATCTAGTGAGCTCTTTGACTTTTACCTGACAGATCCATAGAGGTGGCCCGCATCGGCATCCCCCCAAGACTAGCAGCAACAATATGGATTTCAAAAGTCTCATTTTTAGTCCAACATGACACTACTTATAG
Organism: Phoenix dactylifera; assembly: GCF_009389715.1. Lineage (NCBI taxonomy): Eukaryota > Viridiplantae > Streptophyta > Magnoliopsida > Arecales > Arecaceae > Phoenix > Phoenix dactylifera. The sequence continues at coordinate 22,477,358 of NC_052395.1, read as the reverse complement.
TACAAGTTCGTCTAAAGAAGAAGAAAAAGAAGCATTAGTGATATTTTAGGCTTTTTAATTATCCTATACATGATAGTGTCCATAAGATGGAATTCTTGTTCTCTGTAAATTATTCTAGCTTGTCGTCATCATATAAATGGGAATATATGGGGGAGATAGAAAGAAGACAAGCAACTTAGCCTCATTTGGAAGAGCTTTTGGAGAGCTAAAAAGTACTTTCTAACCATCCAAAATTACTTTTAGATAAAATATGGGTGTTTGGCAAAAATTTTGTAAAGCCTTTTAGCTTTTCTAGAAAGCTAAAAACAGCTTTTTGGGAGAAGCTCCATTTTAGAGCTTTTCGGAAAAGCACTTTTAGGCCGGGTCGGAAAGCTATTTTTTTTGACCAAAATATCCGTGATAAAATATAACAATTACACAAAATATTTCTTTAATAATTGTTTAACCAATTTTATTACCTAGTTAGAAAATTTGTTAGATATGAAAAATTAATTTACACTAATAATTATAATATTTTATATCTTTATTATTATATTATACTATAAATATAATATTATATTACATTATATCATAATACATTGATCTGTTATGTTAAATAATTTAATATTATATTAAATTAAATTATTATGCTATAGTGTGCAATATTATATTACTATATTATACTAATATTATATTATATTATAATAATATTATACTATATTATATATTTATTTATTAATACATATTATATTTTATTATACTCTATTGTATAATACTATGCAATATCCTTTATGGTCATTTTGTCATTCAAAAAGTACTTTCTCAATTTACTTACCAAATACATGTTAAAGTGGCAACACCTCTTCCAAACGGAGCTAACAGACAAAAAGAAGAAAGTATGCTTTTGCCTTGCAATATACAAAAAATTGTTTTTTTTAAATTCTTTTCCATTTAAGTATATTATATCCATCATACTATTTGATCGAATGACAGATTTCATTGTCTAAAAATTACTAATATTCCATCAAACTTTATCAATTACATCCTGTTTGCGTCAAACTTATGAATTAGAGGTCAATGAACCATTAAACATTCATTATTACCTGTAAATAATTATTTCCAAATATAATTCACTTACAATTAACAAGGTTTTGCGATTTTATCTGAAAATTTAACTGAAGGGCCAATAAATAATTAAATCTATAGTTATTGTTTCAGTAACACCAATGCCATATGAAAACTACAGACTTTCATGCATTCGGCCATATGGATCTTGTTGTTTAGGAGCTGCTGAATAGTTCTAATTTTCTTAAGGGATCCCCGGATAGCTTAACTTGGGTCTATCCAGGACTCCTGTAATAACTTTAGAACTGCTCAACGAGCTTTGTAATTGTAATATAAGAATCTTTTAATAATTAAAAATATTTTCAAATTATGAAATAATTTTCAGCTCAACTCCAATTGATCCAGGATCTATTTGGTGATCGCCAAACCGTTTTATTGTTTACTTCAATAAGATTCTGACAGGCATGAGACCAGCATGGCCTTCACAAAGTCGTGATAAATCCAAAAACCAAGACTTAGCTCGCTTCCTCTGGTAGCGATACTCTGCATGCATGAAGCAACACAAGTAGCTATCGATCATCGTCTTCATGACCTATGCTTCTTTCTTCGAGTGGTCCTGTGTCATCCTTCAGATGGCGGCGAAGGCCGGTAAGCCGCTGGCGGTGGATGAGATAACAGAACAGGGCAAGAAGCGAGGTTTTGCCCGGGTCAAGATAGAGGTGGACCTCCGATTCCCTCTGAGAGGCGGCACTTTTGTGAAGGGGAAGGCACAGGGGCGGGAGGAGAGAGTTTGGCAAGGTTTCATCTTTGAGAACCTTCCGAACCCATGCTGCAGATGCGGTAGAGTGGGGCACGGAGAAGACTTCTGTGCGGCGAGTCCGGTCGAGGTCCCAGTGGACGGGGGTACCGAGGCGGTGACGGATGAGCCGAACGGTACATCGGAGATCCCTTCACAGGGAGGGGCCGGTGGGAACGGTCCTCCGGTGAACCCAAGTTATGGGCCGTGGTTGGTAACCCATAGGGTTCGGCAAATGAGAGCCGGCGGAGGGAACGTGAAGCCGAGGAAGCCGATGGCGTCGGAGAGTGGTCCAAAACCGGTGGGTACGCCTTCTCGGACGAAGACACCTCCGGTGGATGGGGAGACGACTCCTTCTGTCTCCCCTGTGGACCTGGATGGTTGGCAGAAGCCATCTAAGGTAGCTCAGAGGAAATCACCGGAGCAGGGCAAAGGAGAAAGTTCCAACGGCCACTCGGGAGGTGGGGTGGGTCAACTCGGGGGGGCGTTTGGGGCACTGTCCGAGTCGACCAGCGACTCGATACTGGTCGAGATGGACCGGCCGGAGGTAGATTGGGCTGGCAACTCACGGCCCATCCCTACTGTGTATAGGCGGCCGGGCTCTGGCCCGCCTAGCCCGAGGAGGGGGTCGGGTGATACTGGGCCTGGCGCTGGGCTGGGTCCAATAGTGATTGACCGGGAGCTACCTAAGACGGATGCGGGTCGTGGACCGGGTTTGAGTCCGCTCAAACGCGCCCGCAGCCCGTCAAAGAGAGGCAGCTTCGCCGATTTTTCGTGTCCAGCCGCCGGTGTTCGTCCGGCCATGGGATTCCGGAGGTTGGTGGCGGTTGGGCATCGGAGAAGCCGGAGCTCCCCTCCGCCGGTGGCATCGTCGAGTTCCAGGCCACCTAAGGCTGGCGGCGGGCGGGAAGCCAACGGCGGTCGTCCTGCTGGCTGGAGGATGTCCCGTGCCACCTCAGTCGGGGATCTCCCGGCGGTCTTGAAGGCGGCGGAGACGTCGAAGGGGGTGGTGCAGGTGCCGGAAGGTCTGGAGGCGCCCGCTCGAGCTGAGGCAGATGCGAAAATGAAGGGAGTCTGCGGCAGGGAGGGAGACGGGACTACTGTGGATTCCTTGTGCCATTTGGCACGGGGAAATAGCAATCCAAGCCACAGTGAGCTCTTGTCCCAAACGTTGGCAGCTGTGCAGAAGGGGAACCCTGAGCCTGTTTCCAATGCGGGAGGGTATGTGGACAGTGGGATAAATGTGGATAATGGGGTCGGCTCTGGTATGGAGAGTCGAGCCACCGAACTGGGTTGTCCATGAAGATGATCCTTTGGAATTGTCGGGGGGCCGGGAAACTTTCTTTCGCCCCGGCTTTTCGGAGATTGGTGCAGGTGCACGACCCAGACATTTGTGTTTTATTTGAGACCCGGTTGGCCGGAAGGAGTATTGTTAAAGCCAGGAGGGCACTGCCTCGGTCCTGGGGTTTCTATGCTGTGGATTCTCAGGGGTTGTCGGGAGGTATCATAGTAACTTGGAAACTGGATTGTGGGAAGCTGGACATCTTTAATGTTAGTAGCCAAGAAGTGATCATGGTGATATCTGAGGGAGAGGGGAGACCTTGGATATTTGCAGCCGTGTATGCTAGTACCGACTTCAGGGCTCGGAGGACACTGTGGGAGGAGGCTTCCAAGTTGGTTGATCAGGGGCAGCCGATGTTGATTGCAGGAGATTTTAATTGTATAGATGATCCACAGGAGAAGATGGGAGGGAGGCAATTTTCCTATCAGAGGAAGGTGAGGGAATTTCAGGAGTTTATCTCGACAAATGGACTGATAGATCTGGGCTCCACAGGGCCTAGATTCACATGGTGCAACAATCAGCAGGGTCCGGCTAGAGTTTGGGAGAGACTTGACAGGGCCTTCGCCACAGCTGGATGGATCCAGGAGTTTCCAGACAATCATGTCAAACATCTACCGAGGATAGCTTCAGATCACAGTCCGATACTGGTATGTACTGACAGACCCATCCTTTTTCGTTGTCCTTTCAGGTTTGAGAGGTTATGGTTGTCTTACCCCTGGTCTTGGGGGGTTGTGAGCGAGGCTTGGAACAAGCCGGTCCGGGGGATGCTATGTATCGAGTTTCTCGCAGACTTGAGTTGACTAGGAGATATCTTCGGAGGTGGAACAGGGTGGAGGTTGGAAACATATTCCGAAGAATTGAGGAGTTAGAGGAGGCCATTGCTAATCTGCAACTACGAGAGGCGTCGGGTGGAGGTCTATCACATGTGGAGTTATCGGAGTTGAGGTCCTTCCTATCTATGCATGATGCTCTCCTTAGCCAACAGGAGATCTTTTGGAGGCAGAAGTCAAGAGTACAGTGGATTCAGGAAGGGGACAGGAACACAAAGTTCTTTCATCAGTCTACATTGATCAGGAGACAGCGGAACAGGATCAGATCTATCAGGGACGAGGATGGACAGTCCATAGAGGACCCGAATATGATTTGCAGGGTGGTTGAGCAGTTCTTCAGGACTAGGTGGACGGAGCGGACAGGGAGTGGTATATTTACTGAGCTACCCTTATCTCCTGAGGGGGTTTCCGATGAGGACTCTTTAGCACTGATCAGGCCGGTATCGGGACGGAAGATTCAGGAGGCGGTGTGGTCCCTGGAGGGGGACAAGGCGCCCGGACCGGATGGCTTTCCGCCCGTGTTCTTTCGTAGGTATTGGTCGATTGTAGGCCTTGATGTTATTGAGGCCATTCAGCAGTTTTTTAGCACGGCAGTGATGAGCCCGGAGTGGCAGAGGACTTTTATTACATTGATCCCCAAGCGCCAGGTTGCTACTGAGCCTGGCCACTTTAGGCCGATTAGCCTTTGTTCTACTTTATATAAGATTACAGCAAAGATCTTGGCAATTAGAATGAGAGGGATCTTACCCAGAATTATCAGTCCAGAGCAGGGTGCTTTTATTGGGGGGAGGAACATATCAGATAATGTCCTTATTGCCCAGGAGTTCATGTTTGATCTGGTGAAGGCTCCTGTGCGGCGCTGCCTTATGGGGGTCAAGCTTGATATGGAGAGGGCATACGATAGGATGTGCTGGGATTTTCTTCGACATTCCTTACAGAGTTTTGGTTTCCATGAGGTGTGGATCAGGTGGGTCATGGGCTGTGTGATGGGGCCATCCTTCTCCATTCTGGTAAATGGCACACCTTCACACTTCTTTGATGCATCTGTTGGACTTCGCCAGGGGTGTTCGTTGTCTCCCTTGCTTTTCATTATCTGTGCAGATGCATTATCCAGAGCTCTTCGAGTAGCAGTGGACACACAGACTCTGGAGGCTTATAGGCCAGTGCAGGGGCTGTGCCGATCTCCCATCTACTCTTTGCTGATGACTGCTTGCTGTTGGCTAGGGCGACCAGGCAGAATGCCCATGTGATCCGGAGGACCCTCTATGCTTATTGCTCGGCTTCTGGACAGCGGGTCAACTTGAACAAATCGTCTATTTTCTTCAGTCCAAAGACCAAGGTTCAGATAAAGGCCGGAATTATGGAGACTCTGGGAGTGGGTGAGCAGGAGGGCACCTTGACATATTTGGGTGTGCCGATACTTGGGCGATGCATGCGCAGTGGAGATACCATCTCTCTTGAGCATAGCATTAGGCACAGGCTGGAGGGGTGGCAGATGCATTCACTATCCATGATGGGCAGAGTCACATTGGCACGGTCAGTTCTTAGTGCTATTCCGGTATATCTTGTATCCCACACTGTCCCTCCCGTAGCTTCATTGAGGTCAGTTGAGCGGCTTATCAGGGACTTTATCTGGGGGAGGCGTGGTGACAGAGGCAGGGTACATCTAGTGGCTTGGGAGGTGGTCTGTCAGCCGGTCAGACTTGGCGGCTTGGGTGTGCCGTCATTGGTGGCGCGACGGGAGGCATCGATTTTGCGACTAGCAGCTAGCCTCTTGTTGGAGCCTGAGAGTTTATGGTCCTCACTGATGAGGGCTAAGTACGGGGCATTGACGGTTGGCATTAGGGCGGGGCGGCTCCACTCCCCTATCTGGAGGGAGATCAGTGTTAGGGCTCCGTTGGTGCTTCCGGCCATCCGGTGGGCTGTCGGGGATGGTATGTCAGTGGATGTCCTTGAGGATAGTTGGGTGACTGAGTTACCGATTAGCAGGCTACCGGTCATGGTAGATACGAGCAGGCTGCTGGGACGTCGTGTTGGTGATCTACTAGTACCGGAGGAGGGGAGCTGGGATGAGGTGCTCATTCGGGAGACATTTGGGGAGCAGCTTGTGGAGAGAATTCTGGCATTACCGCTCCCGTCCCGGGCGGAGCCTGATAGACTGGTCTGGTTACCGACAGGCCGATCGCGGGTACGTGCCAGGGATATTCATGCGTGGACTAGGCGGGAGCCGGAGAAACGGATTGATGGTGGATGGATATGGAGGATGAGGGTGCATCCCCGGGTGGCGCTCTTTCTTTGGAAGGTAGCCTGGGGCTGCCTTCCGACCAGGAGTGTATTGGCCCGGCGGGGGATGAGGATGGGCTCACTATGCGAGGTATGTCTGGATGCTGAGGAGACGGTCGGCCACGTACTCCTTCGATGTCCTGTAGCTATGCAGTGTTGGAGATTGGCCTCGGCGCTACTGCCACCTTCATGGGAGTCGGTGGAGGATATGCTCCGGTTCCTGAGTGAGTCTATTCGGAGGCCGAGGGATGCTGAGACAGGTTCTATTGTAGCCTACCTAGCCTATCACATATGGCTAGCCAGGAATGATCGTCTATTCGAGGGTGGGCGGTTGACCCCACGGGCTGTGATGGAGAGAGCTCTGAGGCAGGCAGCTGAGACATCTATGATGACCACGTCGGCGCCACCTGGGAGAACTAGGGATATCTGGGGTACCTGCACTGCTGTTTCAGCGTCCAGGTTCAGTTACTTCTCTTGGGTACCCCCACCCCTGGTTATCTCAAGGTGAATTTCGACGGTGGCTCGGCGGGGGATGGCACCTCTGGGGGCGTGGGTTTTGTTATCAGGGACTATCGGGGCACTTTTATTGCTGCGGGGGGACGGAGCACTCTCGGCGGTTCGGCGGTGGGAGCAGAGCTGCAGGCTGCTTGGGAGGGTGTTTGGTTTGCGAGACGAGTTCTGGGGGCAGAGAGACTCGTTCTCGAGGGTGACTGTTCTATGGTGATTGTCTGGATACGTGGTGTGGACACATACGGTGACGGCCATCCCCTGATACGGGATACCCAGAGCTTGGTGCGGGAGCTGATTTCTTGTCAGGTGGTCCATGTTTACCGAGAGGCGAACAGTGCAGCAGATTGGGTCGCTTCTTATGTTGCCCGGCATACCGGGGAGGTTTTCTGGTCTAGTTTGGATGGCGTTCCACACGCCTTATTTTGTTTACTTTTCTTTGATATGTCTGGTTGTATTCACGTTAGTAGTATATGAATGAAATACCGTTTTGAATGAAAAAAAAAAAAAAAAAAGAAAAGAAAAGAAAAGAAAAGAAAGAAAAAAAAAAAAAAAAAAAAAAAAAAAAAAAAAAAAAAAAAAAAAAAAAGAAGCCGGCATCGGACCAAGACTTGCAGTGCCTCAGAGGCAATGGATTCAATTCCAGCACTGACATTTCCAGGAGCTCTCAAATCAGAGTGCAGCATTCAAGTCCAGCCCTGACATTTCCAGGAGCTCTCAAATCAGAGTGCAGCAAGGACTGACATAAGCATTTACAAAACTAACTTATCCTACAGCGGAAAGACAACCGAGACATTAGGTGAATATAAAAAGAGAATGAAGTAAAAAAGAAACAATTTATTATTTATGTATTATATATTGAGGGAAAGAGATATTGGGTAAAGCCAGCATATTCAGGAAACGTACACACCTTTAGCTTCCCTTGGGACTAAAAGTTTTTTTTTTTTTTTCCGATGAAAACAAAAATTCAGTGAACATCCTGCCAAGTCAAAAACGAATAAAAAATAAAAAAAAAAAAATGAAAACTCTGCTATAAATGTCCACAAGAACTCTTCAAAATATCGTGCAACATAGAAGGCGATCTAGTCTGCAGCCCTATTCGCCTTCCGAAAAGTGTGCATGATGCTCGCCCAGCTGCCTACGTGTCTCGTGTATAAGTGGATAGCCATCCCAAAACCAAGCTTTTCTTGGGATTGAAAGTTTGTTCAAGATCATCTACTTGTTATGGGATTCACTCAATATTTAAGCACAGCAACAACAAGATTAATTTCCCTAAAAATATCAACAGCATTAACATCAAGGTTTTTAATAAAAAAATTGTACAAGTCCACCACCAAAACAACATATTTTAAGGAGGTATATATTTTTCATTACCAACCAAGCTGAATAATTCTTAACAATCTTGAAATAAATTATGCTTTATAAATAATGATGAATTCTAACTTCCGGACATTATCTAAGGCTATTTTATCATATTGGTTGCCTACGCTTCTACATAATTATCAGAATCCATCGTTATGCTCAAAATCAAAGAAGAAATCACAATTTGAATTTCTTACAGTACCTCTTTTCCGAAAAAAATTCTTATGCGACTGCAGTTCTGGATTCCGTGGGAAGCACTATCTACATAAACATCTTAAATATAGGGACTGCTTAGTAAACTTGCCCGTCAATATTTAAACTAGTTTCCGGCAATTTGAGTGCCGAGACGTAAGCACGTGCAAATATATTATGCGAACAATAGTGACTCCAGGTAAATTTAGACAGCATTTGAACTAGTCCTGGCACTGGGTGTGCCGAGACTGGTTCGCATGTAACTTGAGGTTTATGGAATGTGAGAACTTGGGAAAAAAAGATATTTGTGGAAAAAGGGCTCTTTTCAAGAGAGGAACAGCAGGCATGCAAATCTGGAATAAGCCTCAGCATTTCATGGGCCATAGCCTTATTATAATGTTGTAGGTATGCGTTTGTTTTTGCAAAGATGACCAAGATACTTCTTTTTTATGCGTTTGTTTATGGTATGTTGTAGGTATGCGAACAACCACAAGAGGAACTTTCGGCTACCTAGCACCAGAATGGATATCGGGCTTAGCTATCACTCGGAAGGCAGATGTTTATAGCTACGGAACGATGCTCTTTGAAGTCTTTTCGGCGAGGATGGACAGAGGACCAGCGAAAAATAGAAGCGTGGGTTATTTTCCTTTCTGGGCTGCCATGTACTTGAAATTCTCGCACTGTTAAAAGAGAGAATAGAGGGTGATGATGATATCGAGGAACTGAGCAGAGCTTGTAGTGTGGCTTGTTGGTGCATTCAGAGCAATGAAGTTCATAGGCCAACAATGGGGCAGGTGGTTCAAATTCTGGAATGAGTTCCGGAGGTGAACGTGCCTCCAATATGTACCATGGCATCTCCAGCAGATTGATGATGATCAGGTTCCAGATTCAACAGAGTACTCTACCAGTTAAAACAAGTTCTTTTTAAGGACTCCAGAGCAGCTTATCTGAGGAATTTCCAGTCTGCAATTGTCACGCCCCGAACCCATCACCCGGGTCCGGCACGCGACCGGCCGCATGAGCCCTAGAGCAGTGCCCTAAAGATCATGCAAGGCCTAAGATAAACAACAATTTCAATAATTCCAATAATTCCATAAATGCCAAAATCAAAGATTGATGTAATCAATCAAATCCAGCCCAGTAAGAATCCCTACACTTCCGAACCAACACAATAATAATATGAATTTGAAAGCCACGATAAATTGATGCACATTTCATGAAATCATAAACCGACTGTCAAAAGGCTCAAGTAATCAATATAAGTATGCACGTCAAATATCAATGAAAGTCCAACCACGCAAGAATGATAGAGCATACGATAACTCATAAATCTTCATTAATGTTTTCAATGCTTTTTCTTTCCATTCTATATTAACTTGATCCGGATCAATTATCTTTCCGACTTTGGGCTACATCCCGGTCACGTTTCCGGCCCGTGACGGGGCAATCGATAGTATCACATTTCCAGCCTGTGATGGGGCAATCGATAGTATCACATTTCCAGCCTGTGACGGGGCAATCGATAGTATCACATTTCCAGCCTGTGACGGGGCAATCGATGGTATCACATTTCCAGCCTGTGACGGGGCAATCGATAGTATCACATTTCCAGCCTGTGATGGGGCAATCAATAATAACGAGATAAGCCCAAAGTCCCTGTTCATTTAATCAATTCACAAACACACATCCATTCCCTTTTCCACTTTATTTCCGGCCTAGACTAACCATGGTCACGTTTCCGGCCCGTGACAGGGCAATCGCTATAACATGGTTAGTCCATACCACCACATCCATAAATTCAATTATGCAGGTATAAGTTATACACATACAAGCATCCATCACACTACCAACCACAAGCCAACACGATCAAAATATAATTAAATATAAAACTATTTTGCTTTGTCTGGATCATAGCATATCAAACATATATAGTGCAAAAATATGTATATCATGTAGGATTGGCGTACAAGGATTCTTACAGAAATTGTAGACAGACTCAAATACAGTCCGAATCACAACCTACGCGCTGGGGTGCTGAGTCCCCTGATCAAAACCTCCTGGCTCTGCCGACTCTTCCTCTACAACATCAATTACAAATCACAAACTAAATCATTTAATATTTAAATATTCCAAACCATAATTGATATTTACTATGGGGTCCATAACCAGATCCCCAAACATCTCAATCTCTCCAAGTCTAGGGCAGTCGGGGTGGCCCGACTCCCACCCTTGTACTACCGGCCCATGTCGTCGCCAGCCGTGGCCGCTGCCACGCCGGCGACGATGGCCAGTCCCGATGAAAAGACCAAAAGAAGGGTGGATGATAGAGAAGGGTTCTTCCTCCACCTCTTTGGTCCAAGGGCAACAGCCGGGGTGGCTGTGCCCTCACCTTCCCCACCCTCGGCCACCATTGGCCGAACCATCGCCGGCCACCCCTGCTGCAGTCACCGGCGATGGTGGCCGGCCAAGAGAAAGAGAGAAGAAGAAGTCTCTTCCTCTTCTTCTTCTTTTCCTTCTCCTCTTATTATTATTATTATTATTTTATTCTTATTTTCTCCTCCTCCTTCTTCTTCTTTCCAATCGACACTGTCCCCTACCCCTTTTTCTTCCATCATCAACCGAAGACCACCGAAATGGTGGTTCGGCTCCCCCCACCCGACGGCAGCCACAAGGGTCCACGACCACCGCCGCCGCCGCCTGTGGCCAGCCGCCATCGTCACCGCCGGTGGCCAACCGACGCGGAAGGGAGAAAGGAGATGGGATGGAACCATGCGGGAAGCCCTCGGTCCACCCATCCCGATCCCCAACAAGGCCCTAGGAACTCATCTCCACCCTTACACAACTCGATCAACCCCCAATGCCATGGATCCCGGCCAACCGGCGACCGGCGGCGGCCAACATTCGGAAGAGGGAGGCCGAAACAGGGGTACCCTGTTTCGGACTCTTTTCCGACGATCCGCCGGCCAAAATCCCACTCACACGACCCAAAAATCAAGCAATGAAGCACAAGGGCTTACCTCGGTCCGGCGGGATGCTCCGGCGGCCCTTCCGGCGAGGATTCGGTGGAGAAATCCATGAGTAAACCCACGGATCCGAGGCCTCTTCGTGCGTTTGGTGGGGATCCTCCTCCTTGACCGGCCGGCTCACGAGATCCGCTGCCTTCCCGGTGCTCAAACTCCCCCCGGCGACTCGGCTCCCTCCGGCGATCCCCTCTAACGCCGCCGCCGTCTCCCTCCCGTCTTCCCCCTCTCTTCCACGATCGTGCCCTAGGCACGATCGTTTTTAAGGGGGATGGGCCCGGTCTTTTCGGGCCAGCCCATCCGCCCTTTTTTTTTTTTGTTGTTGCTTTTTCTGGGGTATTACATACTCTCCCCCTTAAAAAAAATTTCGTCCTCGAAATTGACTTACTTGAAGCCTCAAACTTTAAAAAAAATGCATCCGGTATATCATCCCTGAGATCTCAAGTAGTCTCCCTTTCGGAGTACCTACTCACAAGATTTTGACATACAAAAATCACAGCATCTCAAAACTTGATTATTTCTATTTACCACACATAGTAAGTTCTTTTGATCTCCTTCAAAAGAATTCCAAACTCCCAACCTTAGATTAAAATGCCATAATTATATCCCAAGAAATTAATTTCTCTTGATTCTACACAGAGATCATAATTGGCTTGACAGAAATAGGAGAAATCTTTAGTATCAAATGCTCTTAATATTCTATAATCATTTTTCTTTTCTTTCTCCCACATCATTCCAACAAATAAGAGATTCATAGAATCAACAACATTCTCCTGAAACTAACTCAAGTATTTCATCATAATGCCTTTTAGATCAAATATTAATGATCTTAACCAGTTTCAAAATAAGTCAAACCACCACACTTCCGCTGCACACTCTGATTTAATTCATTTAATTCACTAAAGTCACAAAATGATTTCTGACTAAAGTATCACTTTGCATTGAGACTAAGAAACTCCAAATTTCAAATTTTCAAGTAGAACTAGAGCAAAATCTCTAGATCTTTTTGTTCTCGATTTATATAGAGTATACTTACCATAACTAACCCCCGATCCTTTAGTCAAGTTTAAGGTCACTATGTGATCTCCACAACCTTTTTAGAATCCAAAATATCTAGGTTTAATTTAAAGGGGTAATTCTTGTATTTCCTTAGCAATTTAATCAGAAAATCTACATTGATTTTTCTTCCAACAGAATTTACTTCAAATTCAATAGGTTAGAACTGTTGAGTCAATATCACTATGAGTAGGAATTAACTCTATCAACCTCCAGATCTTTCTTCACCAAGATTCTTAACATCCATCAACAATGCTATATATGATAATTCATATAAGCATCTCATGACCGAAGTCTCTACTCAATATGACATTTATTAGTGGCTTCATCAACAATGACAAGATTCCTGCTCAAATCTTAAATCTAGGCTTGAGTTTTAAATTAACACATCAAATAGTCTTCTACAATTATAAGTAAAATCCAGTAGCCCAATCCAAACATGAGAATTCAAATAATTAGAATTCTCCCATCAATATGCATACTCTATGGCCTCAAAATAATCAAATACATCATAGAAAATAGACCTATTTGCAATATCCAACATGCCAACACCAGATATAATCCACATACATTTTCAACTTCGAAGAACGTTCCTTTCAATATTATGAAATCTCCTTAGCTTACTCCAATACTAAATCAACGTACAAATCCCACTCTAATAATTAGCAGCAAAACCAAAAGTATGATCACATCAAAACCCACATCAAATTTGAACTTTCAAATCATTTAAATAATATCTGAACATGGCATACTCGATATGCCATTGTTGACCTACACTTATCTTAGGTCAAACCTCTCTTATCATGATCAAAGACAATTTATACTTTCCTTCTGCATGCATCGAAGACCAAACCGATGCATACATTTTATCACAATGCCCAGTGATCTTACAGCTTAAGCACTGAATTTAATTGTCATGTCCTAAGTGATCATAACTTTAAGCTATGACATATTTCTGTCACGATCCCTAGTGATCTTAAACATATGCTCAGATTCCAACTGGTCACATTTTCCAATAGTCTTAAACCTCAAACTTTAATGCCACTAAGGCCACAGTCCCTAGTGGTCTTAAACCTTAGATCATAATATTATTCTTGTTACAATCTCAAGTGATTATAAACCAAATCTCTGATAGTTTTTCTATCATAATTCTCCACTGATACTTACCTGAACATAAACCCTAGGATACCTTAACCTGGCTCTGATACCACTCTGTCACGCCCCGAACCCATCACCCGGGTCCGGCACGCGACCGGCCGCATGAGCCCTAGAGCAGTGCCCTAAAGATCATGCAAGGCCTAAGATAAACAACAATTCCAATAATTCCAATAATTCCATAAATGCCAAAATCAAAGATTGATGTAATCAATCAAATCCAGCCCAGTAAGAATCCCTACACTTCCGAACCAACACAATAATAATATGAATTTGAAAGCCACGATAAATTGATGCACATTTCATGAAATCATAAACCGACTGTCAAAAGGCTCAAGTAATCAATATAAGTATGCACGTCAAATATCAATGAAAGTCCAACCACGCAAGAATGATATAGCATACGATAGCTCATAAATCTTCATTAATGTTTTCAATGCTTTTTCTTTCCATTCTATATTAACTTGATCCGGATCAATTATCTTTCCGACTTTGGGCTACATCCCGGTCACGTTTCCGGCCCGTGACGGGGCAATCGATAGTATCACATTTCCAGCCTGTGATGGGGCAATCGATAGTATCACATTTCCAGCCTGTGACGGGGCAATCGATAGTATCACATTTCCAGCCTGTGACGGGGCAATCGATGGTATCACATTTCCAGCCTGTGACGGGGCAATCGATAGTATCACATTTCCAGCCTGTGATGGGGCAATCAATAATAACGAGATAAGCCCAAAGTCCCTGTTCATTTAATCAATTCACAAACACACATCCATTCCCTTTTCCACTTTATTTCCGGCCTAGACTAACCATGGTCACGTTTCCGGCCCATGACAGGGCAATCGCTATAACATGGTTAGTCCATACCACCACATCCATAAATTCAATTATGCAGGTATAAGTTATACACATACAAGCATCCATCACACTACCAACCACAAGCCAACACGATCAAAATATAATTAAATATAAAACTATTTTGCTTTGTCTGGATCATAGCATATCAAACATATATAGTGCAAAAATATGTATATCATGTAGGATTGGCGTACAAGGATTCTTACAGAAATTGTAGACAGACTCAAATACAGTCCGAATCACAACCTACGCGCTGGGGTGCTGAGTCCCCTGATCAAAACCTCCTGGCTCTGCCGACTCTTCCTCTACAACATCAATTACAAATCACAAACTAAATCATTTAATATTTAAATATTCCAAACCATAATTGATATTTACTATGGGGTCCATAACCAGATCCCCAAACATCTCAATCTTTCCAAGTCTAGGGCAGTCGGGGTGGCCCGACTCCCACCCTTGTACTACCGGCCCATGTCGTCGCCAGCCGTGGCCGCTGCCACGCCGGCGACGATGGCCAGTCCCGATGAAAAGACCAAAAGAAGGGTGGATGATAGAGAAGGGTTCTTCCTCCACCTCTTTGGTCCAAGGGCAACAGCCGGGGTGGCTGTGCCCTCACCTTCCCCACCCTCGGCCACCATTGGCCGAACCATCGCCGGCCACCCCTGCTGCAGTCACCGGCGATGGTGGCCGGCCAAGAGAAAGAGAGAAGAAGAAGTCTCTTCCTCTTCTTCTTCTTTTCCTTCTCCTCTTATTATTATTATTATTATTTTATTCTTATTTTCTCCTCCTCCTTCTTCTTCTTTCCAATCGACACTGTCCCCTACCCCTTTTTCTTCCATCATCAACCGAAGACCACCGAAATGGTGGTTCGGCTCCCCCCACCCGACGGCAGCCACAAGGGTCCACGACCACCGCCGCCGCCGCCTGTGGCCAGCCGCCATCGTCACCGCCGGTGGCCAACCGACGCGGAAGGGAGAAAGGAGATGGGATGGAACCATGCGGGAAGCCCTCGGTCCACCCATCCCGATCCCCAACAAGGCCCTAGGAACTCATCTCCACCCTTACACAACTCGATCAACCCCCAATGCCATGGATCCCGGCCAACCGGCGACCGGCGGCGGCCAACATTCGGAAGAGGGAGGCCGAAACAGGGGTACCCTGTTTCGGACTCTTTTCCGACGATCCGCCGGCCAAAATCCCACTCACACGACCCAAAAATCAAGCAATGAAGCACAAGGGCTTACCTCGGTCCGGCGGGATGCTCCGGCGGCCCTTCCGGCGAGGATTCGGTGGAGAAATCCATGAGTAAACCCACGGATCCGAGGCCTCTTCGTGCGTTTGGTGGGGATCCTCCTCCTTGACCGGCCGGCTCACGAGATCCGCTGCCTTCCCGGTGCTCAAACTCCCCCCGGCGACTCGGCTCCCTCCGGCGATCCCCTCTAACGCCGCCGCCGTCTCCCTCCTGTCTTCCCCCTCTCTTCCACGATCGTGCCCTAGGCACGATCGTTTTTAAGGGGGATGGGCCCGGTCTTTTCGGGCCAGCCCATCCGCCCTTTTTTTTTTTTGTTGTTGCTTTTTCTGGGGTATTACATACTCTCCCCCTTAAAAAAAATTTCGTCCTCGAAATTGACTTACTTGAAGCCTCAAACTTTAAAAAAAATGCATCCGGTATATCATCCCTGAGATCTCAAGTAGTCTCCCTTTCGGAGTACCTACTCACAAGATTTTGACATACAAAAATCACAGCATCTCAAAACTTGATTATTTCTATTTACCACACATAGTAAGTTCTTTTGATCTCCTTCAAAAGAATTCCAAACTCCCAACCTTAGATTAAAATGCCATAATTATATCCCAAGAAATTAATTTCTCTTGATTCTACACAGAGATCATAATTGGCTTGACAGAAATAGGAGAAATCTTTAGTATCAAATGCTCTTAATATTCTATAATCATTTTTCTTTTCTTTCTCCCACATCATTCCAACAAATAAGAGATTCATAGAATCAACAACATTCTCCTGAAACTAACTCAAGTATTTCATCATAATGCCTTTTAGATCAAATATTAATGATCTTAACCAGTTTCAAAATAAGTCAAACCACCACACTTCCGCTGCACACTCTGATTTAATTCATTTAATTCACTAAAGTCACAAAATGATTTCTGACTAAAGTATCACTTTGCATTGAGACTAAGAAACTCCAAATTTCAAATTTTCAAGTAGAACTAGAGCAAAATCTCTAGATCTTTTTGTTCTCGATTTATATAGAGTATACTTACCATAACTAACCCCCGATCCTTTAGTCAAGTTTAAGGTCACTATGTGATCTCCACAACCTTTTTAGAATCCAAAATATCTAGGTTTAATTTAAAGGGGTAATTCTTGTATTTCCTTAGCAATTTAATCAGAAAATCTACATTGATTTTTCTTCCAACAGAATTTACTTCAAATTCAATAGGTTAGAACTGTTGAGTCAATATCACTATGAGTAGGAATTAACTCTATCAACCTCCAGATCTTTCTTCACCAAGATTCTTAACATCCATCAACAATGCTATATATGATAATTCATATAAGCATCTCATGACCGAAGTCTCTACTCAATATGACATTTATTAGTGGCTTCATCAACAATGACAAGATTCCTGCTCAAATCTTAAATCTAGGCTTGAGTTTTAAATTAACACATCAAATAGTCTTCTACAATTATAAGTAAAATCCAGTAGCCCAATCCAAACATGAGAATTCAAATAATTAGAATTCTCCCATCAATATGCATACTCTATGGCCTCAAAATAATCAAATACATCATAGAAAATAGACCTATTTGCAATATCCAACATGCCAACACCAGATATAATCCACATACATTTTCAACTTCGAAGAACGTTCCTTTCAATATTATGAAATCTCCTTAGCTTACTCCAATACTAAATCAACGTACAAATCCCACTCTAATAATTAGCAGCAAAACCAAAAGTATGATCACATCAAAACCCACATCAAATTTGAACTTTCAAATCATTTAAATAATATCTGAACATGGCATACTCGATATGCCATTGTTGACCTACACTTATCTTAGGTCAAACCTCTCTTATCATGATCAAAGACAATTTATACTTTCCTTCTGCATGCATCGAAGACCAAACCGATGCATACATTTTATCACAATGCCCAGTGATCTTACAGCTTAAGCACTGAATTTAATTGTCATGTCCTAAGTGATCATAACTTTAAGCTATGACATATTTCTGTCACGATCCCTAGTGATCTTAAACATATGCTCAGATTCCAACTGGTCACATTTTCCAATAGTCTTAAACCTCAAACTTTAATGCCACTAAGGCCACAGTCCCTAGTGGTCTTAAACCTTAGATCATAATATTATTCTTGTTACAATCTCAAGTGATTATAAACCAAATCTCTGATAGTTTTTCTATCATAATTCTCCACTGATACTTACCTGAACATAAACCCTAGGATACCTTAACCTGGCTCTGATACCACTCTGTCACGCCCCGAACCCATCACCCGGGTCCGGCACGCGACCGGCCGCATGAGCCCTAGAGCAGTGCCCTAAAGATCATGCAAGGCCTAAGATAAACAACAATTCCAATAATTCCAATAATTCCATAAATGCCAAAATCAAAGATTGATGTAATCAATCAAATCCAGCCCAGTAAGAATCCCTACACTTTCGAACCAACACAATAATAATATGAATTTGAAAGCCACGATAAATTGATGCACATTTCATGAAATCATAAACCGACTGTCAAAAGGCTCAAGTAATCAATATAAGTATGCACGTCAAATATCAATGAAAGTCCAACCACGCAAGAATGATATAGCATACGATAGCTCATAAATCTTCATTAATGTTTTCAATGCTTTTTCTTTCCATTCTATATTAACTTGATCCGGATCAATTATCTTTCCGACTTTGGGCTACATCCCGGTCACGTTTCCGGCCCGTGACGGGGCAATCGATAGTATCACATTTCCAGCCTGTGATGGGGCAATCGATAGTATCACATTTCCAGCCTGTGACGGGGCAATCGATAGTATCACATTTCCAGCCTGTGACGGGGCAATCGATGGTATCACATTTCCAGCCTGTGACGGGGCAATCGATAGTATCACATTTCCAGCCTGTGATGGGGCAATCAATAATAACGAGATAAGCCCAAAGTCCCTGTTCATTTAATCAATTCACAAACACACATCCATTCCCTTTTCCACTTTATTTCCGGCCTAGACTAACCATGGTCACGTTTCCGGCCCGTGACAGGGCAATCGCTATAACATGGTTAGTCCATACCACCACATCCATAAATTCAATTATGCAGGTATAAGTTATACACATACAAGCATCCATCACACTACCAACCACAAGCCAACACGATCAAAATATAATTAAATATAAAACTATTTTGCTTTGTCTGGATCATAGCATATCAAACATATATAGTGCAAAAATATGTATATCATGTAGGATTGGCGTACAAGGATTCTTACAGAAATTGTAGACAGACTCAAATACAGTCCGAATCACAACCTACGCGCTGGGGTGCTGAGTCCCCTGATCAAAACCTCCTGGCTCTGCCGACTCTTCCTCTACAACATCAATTACAAATCACAAACTAAATCATTTAATATTTAAATATTCCAAACCATAATTGATATTTACTATGGGGTCCATAACCAGATCCCCAAACATCTCAATCTCTCCAAGTCTAGGGCAGTCGGGGTGGCCCGACTCCCACCCTTGTACTACCGGCCCATGTCGTCGCCAGCCGTGGCCGCTGCCACGCCGGCGACGATGGCCAGTCCCGATGAAAAGACCAAAAGAAGGGTGGATGATAGAGAAGGGTTCTTCCTCCACCTCTTTGGTCCAAGGGCAACAGCCGGGGTGGCTGTGCCCTCACCTTCCCCACCCTCGGCCACCATTGGCCGAACCATCGCCGGCCACCCCTGCTGCAGTCACCGGCGATGGTGGCCGGCCAAGAGAAAGAGAGAAGAAGAAGTCTCTTCCTCTTCTTCTTCTTTTCCTTCTCCTCTTATTATTATTATTATTATTTTATTCTTATTTTCTCCTCCTCCTTCTTCTTCTTTCCAATCGACACTGTCCCCTACCCCTTTTTCTTCCATCATCAACCGAAGACCACCGAAATGGTGGTTCGGCTCCCCCCACCCGACGGCAGCCACAAGGGTCCACGACCACCGCCGCCGCCGCCTGTGGCCAGCCGCCATCGTCACCGCCGGTGGCCAACCGACGCGGAAGGGAGAAAGGAGATGGGATGGAACCATGCGGGAAGCCCTCGGTCCACCCATCCCGATCCCCAACAAGGCCCTAGGAACTCATCTCCACCCTTACACAACTCGATCAACCCCCAATGCCATGGATCCCGGCCAACCGGCGACCGGCGGCGGCCAACATTCGGAAGAGGGAGGCCGAAACAGGGGTACCCTGTTTCGGACTCTTTTCCGACGATCCGCCGGCCAAAATCCCACTCACACGACCCAAAAATCAAGCAATGAAGCACAAGGGCTTACCTCGGTCCGGCGGGATGCTCCGGCGGCCCTTCCGGCGAGGATTCGGTGGAGAAATCCATGAGTAAACCCACGGATCCGAGGCCTCTTCGTGCGTTTGGTGGGGATCCTCCTCCTTGACCGGCCGGCTCACGAGATCCGCTGCCTTCCCGGTGCTCAAACTCCCCCCGGCGACTCGGCTCCCTCCGGCGATCCCCTCTAACGCCGCCGCCGTCTCCCTCCCGTCTTCCCCCTCTCTTCCACGATCGTGCCCTAGGCACGATCGTTTTTAAGGGGGATGGGCCCGGTCTTTTCGGGCCAGCCCATCCGCCCTTTTTTTTTTTTTTTGTTGTTGCTTTTTCTGGGGTATTACAGCAATCTTGTCAACCTAGAAGCATTCTATAATTGAGATGCAACCACATTCTCTTTCTTGTGTACTGATGATGTTTTTTTCTCTTTTTTTTTAATAATGTAATCCATACAGACCATGCTAGTATCTCTACAAACTTTTAGGGAGTAAAGTTCTGTATCATGAAAGATGATCCTTTATGTGCTGCTTAGCGTCACCAGAACTGGAATTTGTATATCTAGAATATTTGTATTTTTAAGAGCGGCTCCAGTTGAAAAACCGTGTGGATATCACATCAAATTGCAGTGATTTTGTTTAAGTGGTCGTGTTCCGAGATCTATAATTTGAGCAAATATAGGCCTAGAACATGATGAAATTCATGTGATGTTATACTACTGGCACTCCTCTCAGTAGCAACCAATGTATTAAATTAACTATTGTTAAAAATCAAGATAGAATGCTCGGGCAAAGAAGTTATAGCCTTTCTAAGAATATGATAGTTACTCATCGTACCACTTGGGTTTGAAACAAAGCCCTTTCGCTCAAAAGAGGTGAGCGTGAACCAGATGAATTTCCTGCTGAAAGTTTCAAAAAAAAAAAATTATGATTCTGCCGCTAATGGGAGCGTTGGCCTACTGTCACTGTTTTAATCTTTCCAGATTTTATTACTTCTGATTGAAGTTAGTAAAATTTAGAAATGGAGTCTGCAAATGATGGTTGTAGTTTTGGCTACCAGCTTGAGGGTGATAGAAAAGCATTTCTTATATCAAAAGCATCGAAAAATTCCACCCATCTACCATGCTAGACTCATCAACCAACTCTATATTCTTTCTGTACATGATCTAGTATCGAATCTTGATGATATTGTAAGGACCCACTATTTTGGGCTAATGGGCCCGGCCTCTTCAAGACGGCCCATTAGCATCGGCCGAGGTCGACCACGATCGACCGATCGTAGGAGAGTGGGAGAGTAACTTCCAACTCCCGATCGTGCCGTGCTCCGTGGTGGGGGGATGGTGGGTGCAGTAGGTCCGTGAGGCGGCCGCGGCCAAAGAAGGAGAAAGGAGCGGAGATGAGGGAGCAATGGATCCGGATCGGGGGAAGCTGTTCATCCGGGGGATATCGTGGGAGACGATGGAGGAGAAGATGAAGGAGTACTTCTCCAAGTACGGGCAGGTGCTGCAGACGGTGATCTTGAGGGACAAGATGACGGGCCGGCCCCGGGGTTTTGGCTTCGTCATCTCTGCCGATCCTTCCATCCTCGACCGCGTCCTCCAGGACAGTCCCACCATCGATGGCCGGACGGTGGAAGCAAAAAGGGCTCTTTCAAGAGAGGAACAACAGGCATCCAAATCTGGAAACCCTGCTGTTGGCAAAACTGGAGGTGGGATAGGAATCGGCGATCCGGGCACAGTCAAGGAGGGCTTGGAGTAGCGGCGGGGACGGCGAACGGGGATTTCCCGCTACCTCCGGATCTCGGACGATTTCGGCCCCGGTGCCGGCGTCGTTCTTCTGTTGGGGCGGCACATCCATGCATGCGGCACTGCGGTGGGAATGTTGGTGATGATATATATATTTCTTTGCCATATTTGGTAGTTGAGTATCAGCTTATGGTTTTTAACTTTAATAATATATTTGGTATTGCAGGAGAATAATTTGCAAGATATGGGAACGGTTAAACGAGGTTTTTGACACCGTGGGTTCTAAACGAGATGTGAACTGTCTGAGAAGTTAATGTCTCGGTTGGAAGCATTGTAGCTTGTTCGATTGCAATAGATATAAGAATTTTTATATTGGATTGCTATTATGTATATATACATGTTATTGATTTGTACTGCTAGATTTGTATTGTGTGATTTATATTGATAGATTTGGTTTAGTATGTGATGGTATGTTTTATATGATTTTCAGTACGAATATACTTTCATGGCAGTATATATGTGACAACATGAATATGTGAACAATATTGAGAGAGATACACTATGTAAGTAGAAATTAATTTGACAAGTGTAACTTGTAAATCTGACGGATAAGATATAGTTTGGACTAACCTTATCATAAGATAGCATCCACGAGCTTATACATGGGATAGCTTTCACAGGCTTATGCGTAAAATAGCGTTCAAGGGCTTACGCATGTGATAGCCTCCATGAGTTCATACATGGGATAGCATCCATGGGCTTACGCGCAAGATTTTGTCAGTCTTGGATTGCATTATAATCTTGGTTAGTCCAAAGCCGAAAAAATATTGCTATGAAACTTAAAAATCAAGTTAATGAAAAATGAATGATAGGACATAAGAAATTGTTGTTGAACAATTGGTTAAATTTGAGATATATATATGTGTGTATGCTTCTTTGATAAGATAATAATGAGGGCTTATGTGCATATTATTTGAATGAGCTTTTCTTGTCACACCCCGGATCGGGTCCGCAATACGGCCGTGCTACTACAAGCTATTGCCTGCAATAACACGAAGCCTCATAAATGTTACAGCCCGCCTACGCGGGGCATGTGACCGTCGGGCCCACATAAGGGGAAACACGGGGCTCCCCTGCCAAATGTTGTCCGGTTCCGAGGTCCATACGCGCGCGCATGCCCCGCACTTAACCCCTCACCGATTTTGCTTCTCCCCAAAATGCATTTACAGGATTTGAAAACACCCGTCTCATATGCCTAGGCTCTGGAACGAGCCTCAAAATCATGTTTCAAATATCATTTTCATGCAATATATCATAATCATAATTCATACCTCATCATATATTTATAAAGAAATGCTATTTAACCAAATTCATGAATCATATGCAATTATATGCTTGATCCTAATTTTGGAAAAAAAACACGATATCAAATACTATTTCATCATTTCATACTTACAACTTAAACTGTAATTTGCAATCAATAAGATTTGTGCAGGGTCACTTATCTCGATTCGCTCTCGCAACTTTAATCTTGTCCTGACAAATTCTCTATACCTATTAAACAGTTCAAAATAT
Organism: Phoenix dactylifera; assembly: GCF_009389715.1. Classification (NCBI taxonomy): domain Eukaryota; kingdom Viridiplantae; phylum Streptophyta; class Magnoliopsida; order Arecales; family Arecaceae; genus Phoenix; species Phoenix dactylifera. Next base: position 22,454,026 of record NC_052395.1, on the reverse strand, counting down.
ATTTTTTATTATTTATTAATTAAAACTTTAAATTAAACTTGAATAGAACTTAAGTCCCAACCGGGTAATTGAACTAAAATCCACTTATTCACTATTTTCTTATTTTTATTTTTATTTTTTTCCTTTCTTTTTTTTTTCTTTTCCTTCTCTTTCCTTTCTCTTTCCTTTTTCTTCTTTTCTTCTCCTTTCTTTCTTTTTTTTCTTTTTCTCATTTTCTTCTCCTTCCTGAAGCTTCTCCCGACTCCTCTCTTCCTTCCACCGCGAAGAGAGGAGGGTGAGCTCGGGAGGGGTCGAGCCATGGCCGGTCGGCTCCCGCGGTCGTCACCCACGGCCGACGCTCGACGCCCGCATCCTCGGGTGGCCAGCGGCCGATGCTCGTGCCGGCGGCGCTCGCGGCCAAAGCTAATGGCCGCTACACGCGACGACGGACCGGTGAGTCCCCATTCCCCCTCCCCCTTTTTTTCCTCTTCTCCTCTCTTCTCCCTTCTTCTGATCCCTCATCTCCTTCCCCTTTTCTTCTCCTGCGACGGGAGGAAGGCGAACTCGGGAGGGACCGAGCCTCGGCCGGGAGCACCTGCGGCTGATGCCTGTGGCCGATTCCATGGTGTCCTCGACCGAGTCCGCGGGAGGGGAGGAAGGGCCTCCGGCCATCGACGTCTGCGACCACGACTGCGGCCAAGCTCACCGCGTCAGATCTGCGGCTAAGAACACCGGTTGGCTCTCCCTTCCTTCTTCCTTTTTTTTTCTTTCCGTTATCAAAAAGTAAGGGAACAAGGGTTAGGGTCTACGAGTGGTTGCGACGTCCCTTGTCCGGCTTCTCTGGTTCAAAGATTCAACTTCCTGAGGAAGAAGGAGATCCGTAATGGTGTAAATAGAGTCTTTGAGCGGTGGTAACCGCTTTAGCTAGGCGGCTGTGGCCCCTTCCGCCAAGAAAGAGGTGGCAACCTCCAGATGGGCTGCAAACAGGGATCTAGGTCGGCCCATCTGGCGGCCCAGACCCAGTTGTCACATTCTTCCCTCAAAAAAAATTTCGTCCTCAAAATTTACATACCTTAGTTCTTGAAGAGTTGCGGATGCTTTCCGCGCATTTCCTCCTCGAGCTCTCAAGTTGCCTCTCTTTCTGAGTGATTGCTCCACTGAACCTTGACATATGGGATGGTGCACCTTCGAAGAATCTGCTCCTTCCGATCAACGATGTGCAGAGGAATTTCTTCATAAGTTAGATTTTTATTTATCTGTAAGGGCTCGTATCGCACCACATGGTGGAGATCTGGAATGTATCTCCATAGGAGGGAAACATGGAAGATATTGTGTATACCAGACAGTTCTGGAGGTAGGGCCAATCTGTAAGCAACTTTACCTATTTTGTTTAGAATTTCAAATGGGCCAATGTAGCGAGGACTCGGCTTGTTATGTCTTCCAAATCTCGTGACACCTTTTGAAGGAGAAATCTTTAGGAATACATAGTCACCTTCTGCAAAACCCAATTCTCTTCTTCTTCTGTCAGCCCAACTTTTTTTCTATCCTGAGCTGCCTTAAGCCTTTGCCTGATCAGTAATACTTTGTCTCTGGTACTCTGAATCAACTTAGGACCTAGTAACTTCCGCTCCCCGATATCGTCCTAATGCAGAGGAGACCGGCATTTTTTTCTATACAGAGCTTCGTATGGAGCCATCTGGATGCTGGAATGATAACTGTTGTTGTAAGCAAACTCCACCAGAGATATATGATCATCCTAGCAGCCTCCCAGGTCAACAGTGCAAGCCCTCAGCATATCCTCCAAAGTCTGGATCGTCCTCTCTGATTGACCATCAGTTTGAGGATGATAAGCTGTATTGAGCCTTAGATCAGTGCCCATGGCATTCTGAAAGCTCTCCCAGAATCTAGACACAAAACGGGGGTCGCGATCAGATACAATGGTCACTGGTACTCCGTGCAGACGCATAATCTCATCAATGTATTTCTGTGCCAACCTATCCAGCGGAGTACCAACTCTATAGGATAGAAAGTGAGCCGACTTTGTAAGGCGATCTACAATCACCCATACTGCATCATTCTTTCTTACTGTCCTTGGAAGCCCAGTAATGAAGTCCAAAGTGATGTGCTTCTATTTCCACTCTAGAATTTCTAGGGGTTCTAGCAAACCGGCAGGCCTCTAATGTTCTGCTTTCACCTGCTGACAGGTCAAACACCGAGCCACAAAATCGTCTATCTCCCTCTTCATGCCATTCCACCAGAAATGCTCTCGTAAATCTTTGTACATTTTGGTGCTACCGGGGTGAATAGAAAAATGAGACTGATGAGCCTCTTCTAAGATTTTCCTTTTTAGATCAACATCATCTGGCACACATAGTCGACTTCTAAACCTCAAGGTACCGTCAGGGTGGACTTGGAATTCGGGTTGCAACCCTTTCTCCACCTCATCTCTGAGCCGACTCAGGCGTGTCTCCGACTGCTGAGCAACCTTTATTCTTTCAATCAGTGTTGGTTGCACCCTCAAATTGGCCAGTAGACTCCCCTCACTTTGTGTAACCACCTCAATCTGCATCATATCAAAATCTTTTAGAATCTGTTTCTGAGTGGTAAGCGAAGATATGGAGACCACTGCTGACTTTCTACTGAGGGCATCAGCTACCACATTGGCCTTTCCTCGGTGATACTTAATGTTGAGGTCATAATCTTTTAGTAGTTCCAGCCATCTTCTCTGCCTCATATTCAACTCTTTCTGTGTGAACATATACTTCAAGCTCTTGTGGTCGGTGTACACTTCACAGTGCCCGCCATAAAGATAGTGCCTCCAAATTTTCAGGGCAAAGACCACCGCTGCCAACTCCAAGTCATGTGTCAGATAGTTCTGCTCATAGGGCTTCAACTGTCTAGAGGCATAGGCTACTATCTTATCATTTTGCATTAGTACGCAGCTTAACCCTTTCTTGAAGGCATCACTATGGATGATGAAACCCCCAGTATTGGTTGGCAGAGTAAGAAAGAAGCAGATACCAACCTTTGCTTTAGCTCTTGAAAACTTTGCTCACAATCTTCACTCCATACAAACTTTGCTCGTTTCTGGGTCAAACGAATCAAAGAAGTAGCAATCCGAGAAAATTCCTCCACAAATCTTCTGTAATAACCAGCCAGACCTAAGAAGCTTCTAATTTCTGTAACATTGGTAGGACGAGGCCAATCCACCACTGCTTCATGTTCCTCTTTGCTCTTAGAATAGATCAGTATATCATCAATGAAAATAATAACAAACTGATTCAAATATCGCTTAAAGACTCTGTTCATTAGATCCATAAAAGCAGCTGGCACATTGGTTAGTCCAAATGGCATAACCAAAAATTCATAGTGCTCATATCTGGTGCGGAACGCAGTCTTCAGCACATCATCAGTTAGGATTTTTAATTGATGATACCCAGATCGCAGATCTATCTTGGAGAAAACTTGGGCACCTTATAGCTGATCAAATAAATCATCAATCCAGGGCAAAGGGTATTTGTTCTTCACTGTTACCTTGTTCAGCTTCCGAAAATCAATACATAGCCGCATGCTTCCATCCTTCTTCTTCACAAATAGTACAGGAGCTTTCCAAACACTCGGGCAGATAAATTTCTTCTCTAGGAGTTCCTATAGTTGAACCTTCAACTCTCTCAGTTCTGCCGGGGCCATTCGATAAGGGGAGTTCGAGATAGGTCCAACACCCGGTAAGAGATCGATCCGAAAATCAATCTCCCGATCAGGAGGTAATCCAGGCAGATCATCAGGAAAAACATCTGGATACTCTCTCACAACAGGCATATCATCTAGCCTTGTTTCTTTTGTAATGTCTACCACACAGGCTAGGTAGGCTTGACACCCCATCTTGAGGGCCTTCCTTGTACTCATAACAGAGATAATGTGCAAAGAGGGCTTCATGGTGGGTGCATCACCTTAGTAGAAAAATTCTAGTTCATTTGGTATCTGGAACACTACTCTTTTGCCATAGCAGTCAATATGAGCTTGATACTTGGACAACCAATTCATCCCAAGAATAACATCAAAGTCATGCATTCTAATTGTATCAGGTCTGCTATCAGCTTCCTGTCTCCTATCTGGATTATGCAGTTCTTAAAAATAGAATCAACCACTACTGTTTTCTTGAGAGGAGTAGCAACATGCAGTGGCACCTCTAGCTTATCAGGCATATGATTCAAAGATGTAGAGAACTTGGAAGATATAAATGAATGAGTAGAGCCAGAATCAAATAGAACATTTCTTTTTCTCCTTTTCTTCTCCTTCCTGAAGCTTCTCCCGACTCCTCTCTTCCTTCCACCGCGAAGAGAGGAGGGTGAGCTCGGGAGGGGTCGAGCCATGGCCGGCCGACTCCCGCGGCCATCACTCGCGGCCGAAGCCCGCGGCGCCCTTGGCCGCGCTTGTGGCAGACGCTCGACGTCCGCGTCCTCGGGTGGCTTGTGGCCGATGCTCATGCCGGCGGCGCTCACGGTCGAAGCTGGTGGCCACTGCACGTGATGACGAGCTGATGAGTCCCCATCCCCCCCCCCTTTTTTTTCCTCTTCTCCTCTCTTCTCCCTTCTTCTGATCCCTCATTTCCTTCCCCTTTTCTTCTCCTGTGACGGGAGGAAGGCGAACTCGGGAGGGACTGAGCCACAGCTGGCGGCACCTGTGGCCGACGCCTGTGGCCGAGCACATGGCGTCCCCGATCAAGCCCGCGGGAGGGGAGGAAGGGCCTCCGGCCTTCGACGGCTACGACCACGACTGCAGCCAAGCTCACCGTGCCGGATCCATGGCCGAGAACACCGATAGGCTCTCCCTTCCTTCTTCCTTTTATTTTCTTACCGTTATCAAAAGGTAAGGGAACAAGGGTTAGGGTCTACCTTGCTCCGAAGTGGCTGCGACGTCCCTTGTCCGGCTTCTCTGGTTCAAGGATTCAACTTCTGAGGAAGAAGGAGATCCATAATAGTGTAAATAGAGTCTTTGAGTGGTGGTAACCGCTTTAGCTAGGCAGTTGTGGCCCCTTCCACCCGACAGCTGGCTCTCTCCGAAGAAGGAGGTGAACCTCCAGATGGGCTGCCGACAGGGATCTAGGTTGGCCCATCTGGCAGCCCAGACCTAGTTGTCACATTTCTAGTATTGAAATGGTATTCATTGTGCCCGGTATTGTTCATCTGATTATATTCCTATTACTTATGGTGTGGCGGTTTGGAATTTTTTCCGAGCTAGAAAAGCTCATATCCCTCCTTGCATTTTTTCAGAGTTGCAGGTTGCATAGTAATTAGCTATGGTTGAGATCACAGGTGGACGGGATAAATAGCTGGAACATCCTTGTTTCCAGTTGGATGAATGAATCTAGTAATTTTGTACATGTTTGTTACTTGTTATGAAATGAAATCATTTTTATTTATGGGTATTGAGGTTTTAATAAGTTTTTCAGGTCTAGCATATTCTCTAGGGCCCTGCTCTAGGGAGTGTACGGTCATGTCACATGGCCAACCTAAGCGGCAGGTTCGGGGCATGACAAATACACTGTGCAAGTTTTCATTCCTATCAAGTAAAACTAACTCATGTTGGAGCATGGAGCCATCTCACACTCTAGTTGTCCCCAAATTTTTCTCACTCATCCATGTTGAGCCGGAATGATGGCAAACATAATCTCCCTTTTTATTCCATTACTCCCCTTCTCCTCATTTTCCATCTCGTGGGTTTTATCAGATGGGTAAAATGCACCCCTCAAGTAAAATTATGCTATATAAACATGTAAGAATCGATTAGTGAAAAAAAGGGATCTTAAGTTAATTTAGCAGGATAGTGTTTGAACTGGTCCTGAAATCATGAGTGTCGATGCTAGTTCAAAATATAACTGAAAGATTACGTATTAGGTCTCAAAAATATATTTTGTAAACAGTAGGAAACTTTAGTTAATTTATTTTAGTTTTAGGTCCCTCTCATATGGTTACTATATATGCGTATCTTAATATCTTGTCCAAATAGGTACATGACTATAACTTATCTATATAAGTGGTCAACATTTTTTGCCTGGATACCCTTCTCAATATCAGATTTTGCATGAATATCTTTCCAAAATTGATATTTGCATGTATACCCTTGTAAAACTCTGTTATTGTACAAATACCCCTAATATAACAGTTGTTCTAACAGTGTTAAAAAAATCATATTTATATTAATTAAAAATAAAATTAAAATTTGAAATGACGTTATTATCCTTACTCTATCCACACCCCCAACCCCCACACCCACCCCCCATCCCCTGGCGTCCCCACCCCGACCCTGCAACCCCCCCCTCTCCCATGCGGCGACGCCCAGCTTCCCCCCCTCCCCCCCGCGGCGGCGCCCGGCTTCCCCCTAGAGGTGGCAAAGATCAGGTTGGACCAGATTTGTGTTGGATCAAATACAGGGTAGGTCAAAAAACTGTCAACCCAAACCTTGCCAATTTATTAAACGAATCAAAAATTCGGACCTGATCCTAACCATCTTATTGAGCTGGTCGTCTAAGCCAACTTAGAATAAGTTGAATCATGTTAAACAGGTTAAGCATTGCCACTTCTACTTCCCCCCCTCCCCCATGCGGCACCCGGCTCCCCCCGCCCCGACCCCGCACCCCCTAGCGGCTTCCCCCCCTGCCCGCCCGCCTCCCGCGTATCAGGATCGCGATTGCAGGCGTTCGCTCATGGGCGCTCGAGATCGTGATCGTGATGGCGAGATCGCGATCCCGCGGGCCATGGGGAGCGAGATCAAACCGAGATCGTGATGCAGCTCGCTCGCGATCTCCTTCCTCCATCCTTCCTGTTCTATAATCCAACAAATGATAAACAAAAATTCTTCTTACTTCTAAATCTATCCTCTCCAAAAATTAGTCGTGAACGCGATCCAGCCTTCAAATCTTCCAAATCTCTCTTATCTTTCATTGTCAGGATGCAACTCTACATTTAATCAAAAAAGGCACAACGAAAAATTAAAAAGATGTGCCAAGTGGCTATAAGCTAGATATCTACCTTGAAAATAATTAAACGACAATGACTCAGGCTCAATGCAACATCTGTTAAACCAAAATAATAATAATAATAATTCACACCATCTGTTTCTCTGACTCTAATATACCTTGATTATGGAATGCTTCACATTCCATTCTAACAGACACATGGGACAGTATTTGGAATTGAATACTATATGCTAATTCATAGAAGTAACACACTATCTAACATAAAATTAGAATTTAGAGAAGAAGCTCAACACAATCAGTTGACAGAATAGCTGAGATCTAGACCTACTCACATCATTCACAATGAAGAGTCCATCAGATACAGCCAATTTGTAAATCATATTGTATATTTTTGTTATATTCATGATAAAGAAACAGACCTCTGGTCATAAAACCAAATGCATTTCCTAATAAATACAAAATTATAAAGGCTATCACATTAATTAATGTATCTAAATTCTTTCCATCTACTAGAATTTTTTTTTTTTGCATATATACCCTTCTAAATATAAAAAATTGTATGAATATCCTTGTAAAGTTACTATTTACTTGTATACCCTTATAAAATTTCTATTTGCACGCCTACCCATTAAGGGTATTTTAGTCATTTTTATTTGAAACCGTTAATTTTTTAACGGCATTAGATGGTATGGGTATATATGCAAAAATAAAAATAAAAAAGGATAAAATAGCAAAACAAATATTTTACGAGGGTATACATACAAATATCAATTTTGGAAGGATATTCACGCAAAATTTGATATTTAGAAGGGTATCCATGCAAAAAACCCAAAATTTTAACATACTGGCCAAACTTAATGGACTGGTGTTGTTGAGACCAAATTTAATTATTGATAGATTCAGCAGCAAAGCAGCTGAACCACTTAGGGTTTTTTTTTTTTTTTTTGACAAAAGAACTATTTGATTGAAATTGGCTTTTTTTCACTTGACTCTTGCATGTTGGAAACGTAAGGCAATCTAGTAGATTTTCCAACAGGACTAATTGCCCCTCTCTTGAAGGCTGGCTATTTAGCCTTGAATGGAGGACAAAGCAGCTATTGATTTTTTTCATAGGAAGTTTCGACATGGACTTGAAGAGGCTACAAAATCTTCATAATAACTAGATTTTGATAATTCACCTTGCTCGACTGCCTTACACCATCTTTTCCCAACATTACTTGAACTTCATTTGTTTGTTCTTGCATGTCGTTTGGGTTAACTTTCCATCAGTGAATCTTCTCATGAACCCTAAAATTATAAATGACCTGAACCCTCCCACGTCTAGGCCATCAATCATAAGAGAAGGACTTGGTTGCAGGGTAAAAGGATTATTGCCCAACTGATTCTTTGACCATGTATAATTGTATGACTAGTCAAAGGAGCTATATTTGATTTTTTCCATAGGAAGTTTCCACATGGACTTGAAAGTGTAGTAGATTTTAATAACATGCAACTAGACTTTGATAATTCACCTTGCTTGACTATCTTGCGCTCTCTTTTTCCAACATTATTTTGACTTCATTTGTTTGTTCTTGCAAGTTGTTTGGGTTAAACTTTCCATCAGTAAATCTTCTCATGAACCCTAAAATTGTAAATGACTTAAATCCTCCCATGTCCAGGCCATCTATCACGAGAGAGAAGGGTTCGGTTGGAGGGTAAAATGATCATTGCACAAACTGATTCTTTGACCAGGTGTAACGATATGACTAGTAAAGATTGAAAAGAGGAGAAGGGGGAAGAAAAAAAAAAGACTAAGCAATATCTGGTCTCTACCATACTTGCCTAAAACACTTCCTCTTTGTATATTTTCAAGTGAATCTATATTTACATAGGCAGGATGGTTCTATTTCATGCTTTTGCCCCCATGGATGCTGAGATAAGACTTTGTTCCTCTCTTTCTATCTTTCTTCTCTTCTTTCTCTTCTCTTCTCTCAAAATCCAACACTGTGTAGCAATTGACATCTCTTTGGGCCAGGCCCTGTCTGGAAACCAGACCATAGTGTCCAAAGAAGGCCACTTTGAGTTGGGGTTCTTCACACCAGGTAACTCCCGTAACTACTACATAGGTATCTGGTACAAAACAATTCCAGTCCAAACTGTAATCTGGGTGGCGAACAGAGCAACACCCATCTCCAACACCTCCTCTGCCGAGCTAAAAATCTCGGAAGATGGCAAATTAGTCCTTCTCAAAAGTTCCAAAATCCCAGTTTGGTCATCCAATTCAACTCCATCAACCTCCAATTCCACGGTTGCTGTGCTTCTGGACACCGGAAATCTTGTTATAAGCAAGGGGTCAAACACTACAATTTGGCAGAGTTTTGATCACCCAACTGGCACATGGATGCCAGGAGGATGGCTAGGAGTTAACAATATCACAGGGGAGTATCAGAGCACCACTTCATGGGAGAATCCTGAGAACCCCGATGGATCCAATCAGTTCGTATTGCTGTGGAATGGTTCTGAAATTTATTGGAGCAGTGGGCTGTGGAATGGCCAGTACTTCAGTGCAGTCCCTGGTACCAGAGAAAGCACTCCCTTCAACTTCACCTTCGTCGACAACATGCAGCGGAAGTATGCCATGTATACCATCCTCGACAGTTCTTTCATCACTCTGTGTTTTATTGATTCATCCGGGCTATTAAGACAATGGTATTGGCTGAACAGCACCCAGAAGTGGCAGACAGTCTTTACTCAACCTTTGGCTCAATGTGATGTCTACTCTCTATGTGGAGCTTTTGGTATCTGCGACCAGAAAAGCTTGAATACTTGCAGGTGCTCCCATGGTTTCGAACCAGCTCCATTGAAAGAATGGGAGTTCAATGTTTGGAAGTCAGGGTGCATGAGGAAAACCAGTTTGCGATGCAGCAATAAAAGCTCGACTGGTGGAGAAGGGGATAGATTTGTTGAAATGACCAATATGAGATTGCCTGCCAATCCGCAGAACTTGACTGTTGGGAGTGCTAAAGACTGCGAACAGGCTTGCTTGAACAACTGCTCTTGCACCGCGTATGCTTATGTGAGTGGATGCTCAATTTGGACTGGCGACCTTCGGAACCTTCAACAACTCGATGATGGTGATGGTAGAGCTGGAGCTCTGCATCTCCAGCTCGCTGCCTCTGATTTCCCAGCTTCAAATAGCTCACATAAGTTGGTAATAGATCTAACTCTAAGTGTCATCGGTGGAATTCTTGGGATCTCCTTTGTTCTCGTCGGACTAATTTGGGCATTTCAAAGGAGGAAACAAATTTGGATGGAAAAACAAGTCGATGGTTCTTTGATTCAGTTTACATTTGGCGATTTTCAGCGTGTGACCAAGAACTTCTCTGAGAAGTTGGGCAGCGGTGGCTTTGGCTCCGTTTTTAAAGGGACATTAATTGACTCAACCGAAGTAGCTGTGAAGAAGCTTGAAGGCTTCAGACAAGGGGAGGAGCAATTCCGAACCGAAGTGAGCACATTGGCTGCTATTCAGCATGTCAATCTAGTTCACCTTCGCGGTTTCTGCACCGAGGGCAGCAAAAGGCTTCTAGTTTATGAGTACATGTCCGGAGGTTCCCTGGACTCTCATCTCTTTCAAAACAAATCCACGGTTCTGGACTGGAAGACGAGGTATCAAATTATTCCTGGGATTGCGAGAGGATTAGCCTACCTCCATGAGGAGTGCAGGGAGTGCATCATACACTGTGACATAAAGCCAGACAACATACTTCTAGACAAGGACTTCTGCGCCAAAGTTGCAGACTTTGGCATGGCGAAGCTCATCGGTCGCGACTTCAGCAGGGTGCTGACAACCATAAGGGGAACCATTGGCTACCTCGCACCCGAGTGGATTTCAGGCCTGCCAATCACCTCCAAGGTTGACGTCTACAGCTTCGGGATGATGCTCTTTGAGCTGGTATCAGGCAAGCGAAACACAACGCAGTCTGCGGATGGGCGCAAAATCTTCTATCCGTCCTGGGTGGCAGCAAAGGTCGTTGAAGGCGATATATTTAGCTTATTAGATCATGGATTCAAAGGTGCTGCCGACCTTGACGAGCTAACCAGAGTCTGCAGAGTTGCTTGCTGGTGCATTCAAGAATCTGAAGCTCACAGGCCAACAATGGGACAGGTGGTGCAGATCCTAGAGGGAGTCCTGGAGGTGAGCATGCCGCCACTTCCTAGGGCTCTCCAGCTTCTCACGGAAGATCAGAGCCAAATTCGTTATCATTTGTCATCAACTGAATACAACGATCCACTTGATCAATCTCAGGATTTCCTTCAATAGGTGTCAAGCTGTAAGGGGCACACGGTTCTTCGCGGAGCATATCAATAACATGTAACGGGTTAAAGAAAAGCTTATAGTTGTTATTATTGAATTAAATTAAATATTTTAAATTTTAAAACTAAATTAGTCAACGGCCAAGTGGCAAGCATCCAGCGTAACAGCAAATATGGAAAAATTCCTAAAGAAAGCAAACCATGACAAGTGTCATACATCCAGCGCAAGAGCAAGCATGGAAAGGCCCCTCAAGAAGGAAGGAAACGTGGACGGCCAAGATGCAATAAGCCGAAGGATCAAAGGAGCACAAGAAGACACGTCATCAATCCGCAGGAGAGGAATCTTCTTCTTTTGACGCGCTTGAGCCTATATAAAGGGCTCTAAGGATCATTTCAAAGTACAATCAAAATTTTCTCTTCTTCCTATTCCAAGAGTCTAGATAAAAAGAACTCTAGGGATCATTAGGGAGAAAAAAAATAAAGAAAATTTTTCTTCTCCTCATAATTTTTCTAAGTTTCTTTTGAGGTATTTGCAAACGTGAACGTGCTCTTCTTTCTTCTCTGGAGGCGCACTGACGGGGAAGACGTGGTTTTGTATTGGGTCGTCGTATCTCTAGGAGATCTGTGCCAGCAGACCCGTGCGTGGGGGGCATAAACTTTCCTGGGACAACGCATCAGCGTGCTTCGATCCACAGGCCATCTTCTCTCTCTTTCTTCATTTTATTATTATATTGTCAAGCTAATTATTTGCTAGTTTATTCTTCTTAATTATTGTTTTTGAATATTAAAAATATTTAATTTATCAATTATATTTGTGCATCTAGGCTAACAATCCAGGAAAGTTTATATACTGTTAGCACTAGATTTTAGATTGCAATATTTATTATATATTTTGCTGCATAATTGTAAATTGTTATATTTTAACTGTTACATATTTATGCTAGCTTTACTTTAGTACTTAATTTTTCAAGCAAAATTTTATATTGCTTAACCTCCAAGAGGTTTATTAATACCTCCATTTGGACTCCTCACGGAGTAATTTCCAGATTCCATTCAAACGAAAATTCGGAAATTGGTTAATCCATAAGAGCTAGCTTAATATTGCACTTAGGATAAAATTGAACGATATCTAGTGAAATTATCTATTGAATAACGGTGTCTAAGAAAAGCTTGTCAAAAAGGCATACGTGCCTAAGAAAGGCTGGTACTTAAGTGAGCCAAGTACTCCACCACTGATCTGAAGCTGATCTGGCTGTTATTCTTTGGATTTTTCAATTAGATATCTAAAGTTCAAATTAGATATCAGTGCAATAATTTGACATAAACCTTCTCATTTCCACAGGTGTCAAAACTGTGTTAAGCTACAAATTAATGGCCTCCCATATGTCTGAAAATCTTAGTGCTAAACCTGAAAAGTTTGATGGTCAAAACTTTAGAAAGTGGCGGAATTAAATGCGGTTCTGGCTCACCTCCTTAGGCTTGATTTTAGCCATTGGTGAGAGTACTACTAAAGTCAATAATAGGTCTAACCCATTTGCTCACCTTCCCCATTTGATTTTCAACATGTGCCCTGCATGGGAGAAGTTTGAATTTGAATTTGAATTTCACCCCATGTGGCTGATTAGGAAGTAGTTTCAATTATCCCGCCAACAAGCTATGCATGTCACATGAGTCTTAAGTCTACATAAGGGAGTCATAGGCCTTTTGTGAGGATTCATCTTTGATCATTGTATTTGCTTTTTAATGCACTTGAACTTAATCCCAAAATTAGAATTTAAGAATAATGACAAATGTGAGATATGTGTAGAGGCCAAATTACTAAAAGACCCTTCCACTCTGTAAGTAGAGATTCTGATCTTCTTAAACTCATACATAGTGATATATGTGACTCAAGAAGAACCTCAAGGGGTAGAAACAAATATTTTATAACTTTCATAGATGATCTTTCTAAATACTGTCACCTTTATCTTATCAAAGCTAAAAATGAGGTCTTAAATAAATTCAAAGACTATAAAGCAGAAGCTAAAAACCAACTAGATAAAAAGATTAAAATCTTAAGGTCTGATAGAGGAGGTGAATATACCTCATTTGAGCTGATCCAGTTCTGTAAAGAACATGTGATAATTCATGAAGTAACAACTCCTTATTCACCCCAATCTAATGGAGTAGCTGAGAGAAAGAACAAAACCTTAATGGATATAGTTAACTCTATGTTAATTAGTTCAGATGCACCAGAAAATCTTTGGGGGGAAGCGGTAGCAACTGTATTATATATCTTGAATAGAATTCCATTCAAACATAATGATAAAACTCCATATGAATTTTGGAAACATAGAAAACCTAACTTAAAATATTTAAAAGTATGGGGGTGCTTAGCTAAAGTAAAAATTCCAGAAAATTAAAAAAAAAAAGAAAATTGGACCCAAAACAGTAGATGCAATATTTATAGGATATGCAATTGAGAGTAATGCTAATAGATTTTTAGTGTTTAACTCTCAAATAAATGAAATTAATAACAACACCATAATGGAAGCAAGAGATGCAATCTACTTTGAAAGTATATTTTTCTTTAAAACAAGGATAATGACAAATAAATATCAATAATAATTTAGGAACTAGTTCTAGCAAAACCAGATTTAGAGAAGAAGAAGAAGAAGAAACTGAACCTAGAAGAAGTAAAATAACTAGAGTTGAAAAGAATTTTGGAAAAGACTACTACACATTCCTAATAGAAGACTCTCCTACTTCTTTAGAGGATGCCTTAAAATCTCTAGATGCCCCCTTCTGAAAAGAAGCAATTAATAATGAATTGCAATCCATAATCCAAAACCACACTTGGGAATTGGCAGACCTACCCCCAGAAAGTAAACCCATAGGGTGTAAATGGATCTTTAAGAAGAAATTTAGGCCAGATGGAACTATAGACAAATATAAGGCTAGGTTAGTAGCCAAAGATTTTACTCAAAAATCTGGGATTGACTTCTTTGATGTTTATGCCCCTGTAGCTAGAATTACTACCATTAGAATCCTTGTTGCTTTGACTTCCATTCATAAGCTGGTTATACATCAAATGGATGTCAAAACCGCTTTCTTAAATGGGGATCTAAATAAAGAGATCTACATGGACCAACCCGAAGGTTTCATTGTCCCAGATCAAGAGAAAAAGGTATGTAGGTTGATTAGATCTCTTTATAGTCTAAAACAAGCCTCCAAACAATGGCACCTTAAATTTGATGAAATAATCCTAACTAATGGATTTAAAATTAATAATACATTTGAATGTGTATATTATAAAAAGAAGAAAAACAAAATCATAATCTTATGTCTATATGTACAAGATATCCTAATTTTTGGAACAGACTTAGAAATTATTAATTAAGTAAAACAATTTTTATCTCTAAAATTTGACATGAAAGATTTAGGAGAAGCAGACATAATCCTTAATACTAAAATCATGAGGAATAAAGATGGAATAACTTTGTCCCAAAGCCACTATGTGGAGAAGATTCTTAAAAAGTTTCACTACTCTGATTGTCATCTTGTATCTACTCCCTATAATCCATCTCTTCATCTAAAGAAGAACTTAGATGATCTAGTCAATCAAAGCTTATATGCCCAGATCATTGGTTCTTTAGAATTTCTTGCAAATTATATCAGACCTGGTATTGCATACTCTGTGAACTGACTGAGTAGATATACTCACAATCCTAATAATGATCATTAGACTGCTCTAGAAAAAATTCTCAGGTACCTTAAGGGTACCATATTTCTAGGATTACACTATTGTCTTACCGATTTATCTATAGTCATGCCAACTGGATCAGTGATACAGTTGACACCAAATCCACCACTGATTTTGTCTTCCTTTTAGGAAAAGGTGCAGCTGTATCATGGAAGTCTACCAAACAAACTATAGTGGCTAGGAGCACCATGGAATCTGAAATGATTGCCCTAGATACCACTAGCATTGAGGCCGAGTGGCTTAGAGATCTACTGATAGATTTAGCTCTTGTGACTTCACCATTACCTTCTATATCTATTCATTGTGACTGCAGATCTGCTATAGATAAATGCAATCAAGAAAATGCAAATGTGAAAATGAATAGGCACTTGAAAGTGCGTCATAAATCATTGAGATACAAATTAAAGAATAACTTGATTGCACTAAATTTTGTAAGATCCGAAAGAAATCTAGCTGATCAGCTTATCAAAGGATTGTCTAGAACAGTGGTTCTAGAGTTGTCGAGGGGGATGGGGCTAAGCCCATAAGTAAAGTCACCACGGTGGTAACCCAACCTGAAAAGGTTCAATGGGTAGAAACAAGCTAGATAGGTGACTAATGAGGAGCACTATTTGTTTTTTCCATTCCTAGGGCAACAGTGCTCATAAAAAGCAAGAGTTAGGTTGAGTTTTTACTCTTAATAAATCCGAGACCCATAAGGCAGGGTACCTACTTGCTCGTACCCTCTTTGGATTCACCTATATGCGTGTAGTCGTGAGGCCGCGACTGTGGGAAGTGGGCTGTTCTCTAATAACACACATAAAGAGATACCTGCGCATGGCCGTAAAGCGCAAACCTGCTTCGAGCATATTCACGCTATATTGTGTGCTGTTGATGAAATCTGAGCCATGGACCAAGGTTCAAGGCATAGTCCACCTTGGCTCCACAGAGGTAATCAATTGTCACTAAGTGAAGGTTCAAACCGAAAGGTACCTACACCTATTACATAATATAAGATACTCAGCATTTTATTTTGATTTTTTTTATTTTATTTTGATTTTAATTTTTTTAAATATTTAATTTATGTGGGGAATTGTTGAATTAAATTAAATATTTTAAAATTTTGAAAACTAAATTAGTCAATGGCCAAGTGGCAAGCATCCAGCATAAGCAAATATGGAAAAATTTTTAAAGAAAGCAAACCATGACAAGTGTCATGCATCCAGCGCAAGAGCAAGCATGGAAAGGCCCCTCGAAGAAGGAAACGTGGACGGCCAAGATGCAATAAGCCGAAGGATCAAAGGAGCACAAGAAGACACGTCATCAATCCGCGGAAGAGGAATCTTCTTCTTTTGATGCGCCTGAGCCTATATAAAGGGCTCTAGAGATCATTTCAAAGTACAATCAAAATTTTCTCTTCTTCCTATTCCAAGAGTCTAGATAAAAAGGGCTCTAGGGATCATTGGGGAGAAAAGAAATAAAATAAAATTTTTCTTCTCATAATTTTTTTAAGTTTCTTTTGAGGTATCTGCAAGCGTAAACGTGCTCTTCTTTCTTCCCTGAAGGCGCACTGACGGGGAAGACGTGGTTCTGTATTGGGTCGTCGTATCTCTAGGAGATCTGTGTCAGCAGACCCATGGGTGGGGGGCATAAACTTTTCTGGGACAACGCATTAGCGTGCTTCGATCTACAAGCCATCTTCTCTCTCTTTCTTCATTTTATTATTATATTGTCAAGCTAATTATTTGCTAGTTTATTCTTCTTAATTATTGTTTTTGAATATTAAAAATATTTAATTTATCAATTATATTTGTGCATCTAGGCTAACAGTTATGATCCTTAAGATGGATGTTTGTATGAGGGTGTAATGTTCTATTGTGGCTGTAGTATCTATGTAGTGGCATAAAGTTAATTCATGGATATCTCTTGTTATAAAGGTAGTTAGATATGTTATAAAGTTTCCAACTCATCACTTTCCATGCATGAGTTACATGGATATGTTAGATACACGAGTAAGCTGGCAACCACCAGACGTACTTCTTGTTGAAGACAATGTTCAGGACCTTCTTATCTATTTATTTTCAAGGCATTTATTTCAGAATTTCTCAGTTTTACTGAATCACGTCAACAATCAAACCACATATGTGCTTGTTTTTTTGAAGTTCATGGACCAGCCATCTAAGATGATCATACCCCATGGATGTTTTCTTGATTATAGATAATGTTTGAGGTGGGATTCGAGGTGGAGACGGCCTTTTCCTTCCTACTGCTTCTTTCATAGACCAAAAAACGACGTAAGAACATGAAAATGAGAATTAAAAAATATATAACTTCTTTCTTTAATTGCATACGACGTAAGAACACGCCCAACCCAATATTTATGGGTTGTGGGCCGGCCCGAAGAGGCCAAGCCCAGCCCGACCATGCACAGTGGCATGATGCAGGTGGAGAAAAAGATTCCGATTCCTCCTCTGATTCTATCAGAGTCGGAGACCTCTCGAGAGCAATCCGAGTTTAACTCGAACTTTAGGATCTCGACTACTTAATTTTCCTCCTTTTTTTGATTTCCTCCACCAAAAAGGAGTATCTACGTAGTGGCATAAAATTCATGGATATCTCTAGTTATAAAGATAGGTTAGATATGTTATGAAGTTTCCCACTCATCACTTTCCAAGCATGAGTTATATAGATATGTTAGATACACAAGTAAACCGGCAACCACTAGATGTACCTCTTGTTGAAGACAATGTTCAAGACCTTCTTATCTATTTATTTCAAGGCATTTATTTCAGAATTTCTCCTTCCCTCCATCGTTTATATATTGTGTAACTTAAATCTAGTGTAGTTAAGAGATAATTAACAGAGAAAGACAGAATAAGAACAAATAGAAGAGGAGGAAGAAGATGAAGAGGAGGGAAGGTGGAAACCTACCTGTGGTCGACTTTGATCACGACACCAGTTTGATCGGTCGATGATCATGGTCGATCCATACCGCTGACTTTCTTCTTCCACCGATCACTTTCTCCTTTATCAATCAAACCCCAAAGATCCTAAACCCTTCCTCCTCATAATTTATTCTTTGTTGATCTAGCTTAGAAATTAAATCAAAACGAGAAGGAAGAAAATGAAGAAGAAAAGGAAGAAAAATAGGAAGAAGAAGAATACAAATGAAAAAAAAAAAGAGAAAAGGCCTGCCAGTGGATGATCTGCAGCCGCCACAGCCGTCGCCGCGAAGCGTCGGCCGTGGAGCTAGTCGAGGTCTTCGGCCGCGGACGCTGCAGGCCTCGGCCGGAACCGTCGCCCTCCTTTGTACCGAGAGAGAGAGGGGGGGAGAGAGAAAGGAGAAGAAATGAGGAAGAGAGAAGACCGGGAGAAGAAGAAAGGAAAAGAAAGAGGAAGAGGGAAGCTTCAGGAAGGAACAGAGAAGGAAAGAAAAGAAAAAGAGAGGAAAAGAAAAGAAAAAGAAAAGGAAGGAAAAGAAAAGAAAGAAAAGAAAAGAAAAGAAAAAGAAGAAAAAGAAGAAAAAGAAGAAAAAGAAAAGAAGAAGAAAAGAAAAAAAATGCTGTGGGCCTGAGATGGGCCTGATTCCGGAGGTGGCTTCAAACAAATTGAGCTTTAAAGGCCTGAGGTCGGACTGTGCTCTGGTCCAAGCCCAGTATTCTTAAACCCAAAATTAATCGGGCCTGAAGAGCACAAATTTTAATAGGACTAAATTGAATATAGTTTGAGGCTAGGTTCCTTTAAATTAACTAGAATTAATAGGGTTTAATTATAATTAACTAAGTATGTTACTAGGCTTGAATACAAGTGGGCTCAGTAACTGAATCAGGCCAAAGGCCTGCTCCAAAATTTAATTAAACTTCGAGCCTGAATGCAAATGGGCCCAGACTTGAACCAGAGGGCAATTGGATCTAAATTAGATGTTGGAATTGGCTCAGACTTGAACCAGAAGCTGGATCAGACCTGAATCAGAGGTTGAATCAGGTCTGAACCAGAAGCTGAATCTGACCTGAACCCATAATTGAATCAAATTTGAGCCAGAAAATTGATTAGACTCAAACCAAAAATTGGGTCAAACCTGAACCAGAAAACTGGTTAGACCCGAACCAAAAATTGTGTGAGACCCGAACCAGCAGATGAACCAGAGCTGACCAGAAATTGAATCAAATCCAGACTAGAAAGTAGATTAGACCTGGCCCAGAAATTAAATTGGGTCATGGGCCTGAACCAAAAATTAAATCAGGCTATGAATCCGAAAATAAATTTGAGTCTTATGGATGGGCTGTAAATGACTTTAAGATTATAAATAAATAGAAATTAAATATGCACGTGACATGTAATTTAAATGATCTTGCTAGGTATTGGAGAATTGGCATCTAAGCCTAAGATTTGGTGAGCAAATTAAGGTAAATGACCCTGACACAATCTTATTGTTTTCAAATACATGAAATTATTTGGATATAAAAATGCATACTATGTAAAATTCTCAAAAATTAGGATCAAGTATATGTTAGCAAATGTTGCATGATTTTGGATAAATAGCATACATCATGATTATTATTATATAATGTACACATGATTTATGATGATGTAGAAAGATGCATGGAAAAATAAGGTTTGTAGCATGATCATGAATTTTTGCATATTATGATGCTATTATTCAATTTTCCAATGTACTTATGAAATAAAGTTTATGAAAAGCATGATATGTTTTGTGAACTTTCAGATTGCTATGTATGACCCCCGCCGGTGGGTAACAGTAACTCGGCATATGACCCCTGCCAGTAGGTAACAGTAACTCGGCATATGACTCCCGCTAGTGGGTAACAGTAACTCGGCATATGACTCCCGCTAGTGGGTAACAGTAACTCGGCATACGACCCCCGCCAGTGGATAATAGTAACTCGACATACGACCCCCGCTAGTGGGTAATAGTAACTCGGCATACGACCCTCGCCAGTAGATAACAGTAACTTGGTATAGACCCTACCAACGGAGAAGAATAATTGGTTATGACCCCTGCCAGTGGGTAATAATAACTCGGCATATGACCCCCGCTAGTGGGTAATAATAACTTGTTATAGACCCTGCCAACGGAGAATAATAGTTAGTAAAGATCTTGCTGTGAGAATAAGAGCGGCCATAGCTGCACTATCATCTAAGAGTACAGATTGCAAAGCATGAATAATGGCAAGTACGAATTTCAAAGCATGAATAATAGCAAGAATGTTTTATGATGCATATTCATATTTATGAACTTGCATGATTGGGCATCCATTATTTTATGTATGGTTTGAATATATATTATGTGGAATGATTATTTTGCTATAGCTGCTAATTTTTTAAATCAATGCATTGGCATGAAGTATATTATGCTTGATCTAGTAAGATTGTACATGGTTACTTAGTGAGACATATAGCTCACACACTTTATTCATGTTTTTTTACAGATAATTAAGATTGCTAGGATCAAGGAGCTTGACGAACTTTAGGGTTTGGAAAAATAAAAATAGAATATCAAATGTTAAAATTTTGAAATTTGTTATGACATTTTATAAATAAATTGTTCATTTCTATTATGAAAGTTTAGGTAGCTTTGTGTTATTGTATGTATATGTTTGCAATAGCACGGCCGTGTCACAATCCGGATTCAAGACGTGACAAAGTTAATTTACGAGGATAGTGTTTGAACTGGTCCTGGCACCATGAGTGCCGATGCTAGTTCAAAATATAACTGAAATATTACGTATTAGGTCTCAAAAATATATTTTGTAAACAGTAGGAAACCTTAGTTAATTTAGTTTTGTTTTAGGTCCCTCTCGTATGTGTACTATATGTGTGTATCTTAATATCTTGTCCAAATAGGTACATGACAATAACTCATCTATATAAGCCGTCAAGATAAATTTTAACATGCTGGCCAAACTTAATGGACTGGTGTTATTGAGACTAAATTTAATTATTGTTAGATTCAGCAACAAAGCAGCTGAACCACTTGGTTTTTTTTTTTTTTGACAAAAGAACTATTTGATTGAAATTGGCTTTTTTTTCATTTGACTCTTGCTTGTTGCAAACGTAAGGCAATCTACTATATTTTCCAATAGGACTAATTGCCCCTCTCTTGAAGGGGCTGGCTATTTAGCCTTGAATGGAGGACAAAGCAGCTATTGATTTCTATTCATAGGAAGTTTCAACATGGACTTGAAGAGGGTACAAAATCTTCATGACAACTAGATTTTGATAATTCACCTTGCTCGACTGTCTTACACCATCTTTTTCCAACATTATTTGAACTTCATTTGTTTGTTCTTGCATGTGATTTAGGTTAACTTTCCATTGGTGAATCTTCTCATGAACCCTAAAATTATAAATGACTTGAACCCTCCCACGTCTAGGCCATCTATCATGAGAGAAGGACTTGGTTGCAGGGTAAAAGTAGTATTGCACAACGGATTCTTTGACCATGTGTAATTGTATGACCAGTCAAAGGAGCCATATTTGATTTTTTCCATAGGAAGTTTCCACACGGACTTGACAGTGTACTAGATTTTAATAATATGCAACTAGACTCTGATAATGCACCTTGCTTGGCTATCTTACGCTCTCTTTTTCCAACATTATTTTGACTTCATTTGTTTGTTCTTGCAAGTTGTTTGGGTTAACTTTCCATCAGTAAATCTTCTCATGAACCCTAAAAATTATAAATGACTGGAAACCTCCCACGTCTAGGCCATCTATCACGAGAGAAGGAATTGGTTGCAGGGGAAAAGGATTATTGGACAACTGATTCTTTGACCATGCATAATTGTATGACTAGTCAAAGGAGCTATATTTGATTTTTTTTCCATAGGAAGTTTCCACATGGACTTGAAAGTGTACTAGATTTTAATAATATGCAACTAGACTCTGATAATGCACCTTGCTTGACTATCTTACTCTCTTTTTCCAACATTATTTTGACTTCATTTGTTTGTTCTTGCAAGTTGTTTGGGTTAACTTTCCATCAGTAAATCTTCTCATGAACCCTAATATTGTAAATGACTTAAATCCTCCCATGTCTAGGCCATCTATCACGAGAGAGAAGGGTTTGGTTGGAGGGTAAAACGATCATTGCATAAACTGATTCTTTGACCAGGTGTAACGATATGACTAGTAAAGATTGAAAAGAGAGGAAGGGGGAAGAGAAAAAAAAGACAATGCTTCTGCCCCCATGGCTGCTGAGATAAGGCCATGTTCCTCTCTTTCCTTTCTTCTCTTTTTTCTCTTCTCTTCTCTCAACATCCAACGCTGTGTAGCAACTGATAGCATCTCTTCGGGCCAGGCCCTCTCTGGAAACCAGACCATAGTGTCCAAAGAACGCAACTTTGAGCTGGGATTCTTCACTCCAGGTAACTCTCATAACTACTATATCGGCATCTGGTACAAAAAGATTTCCAAGCAGACAGTCATTTGGGTAGCAAACAGAGAAACACCCGTCTCAAGTCCTTCGTCTTCGGAGCTAAAAATCTCTGAAGATGGGAATCTAGTCCTCATCAACCAATTCAAACACCCAATTTGGTCGTCCAATTCAACCCCCAAAACCAAGAATTCTACCGTTGCAGTACTTCTGGAAACTGGAAATCTGGTTCTGAAAGACCTAGATCACCCCTCTGCTGTAATTTGGCAGAGTTTCGATCACCCAACTGACACACTGATGCCCGGAGGATGGATAGGTGTGAACAAGATCACCGGAGAAGTACAGAGCCTTATTCCGTGGAAGAACTTCAAAGACCCGGCCCCAGGCCCTTATGTTGACCGAGTGGACCCATCTGAGTCTGGTCAGTTTGTGCTGCAGTGGAACGGCTCTCAAACATACTGGCGTTCCGGGAAGTGGAACGGCCGCTCCTTCCCTTCAATCCCTGAAATGTCGTTAAATTCCATTTACAACTATAGCTACATCGGTGACAGTTCACGCCAAGAATTCACACTCACAGTGAGTGATGGATCTATCATTACAAGGCTTGTCATGAATGTTTATGGGCAGAAAACACAGTGGACGTGGTTTGAGGACTCTGAAGAGTGGATACTGCATTGGTCTGTGCCTAGAGATCAATGCGATGTATATTCCCTCTGCGGAGCCTTCAGTGTCTGTGATATGAATAGCTTGCAGCACTGCAAATGTTTGCAGGGGTTCAAACCTGCATCCTCAAGGAATTGGGATCTGAATGTTTGGAGTGATGGTTGTGTGAGGAGAACGAGGCTACAGTGCAGCAACATGTCATCCACAGAGGAGGAAAGAGATGGTTTTCTGATGATTCCAGACATGAAATTGCCTGACAACTCTGACACCCTGCCAGCTAAGAGCGCAAAACAGTGTGAGCTAGCTTGCTTGAATAACTGCTCTTGTACTGCTTATGCCTTTGGAAGCGGATGTTTGATTTGGAATGGTGATCTCTGGGATCTTAAACACCTCTCCGATAATGATACTGAAGCTGTGGATCTTTATATTCGTCTTGCAGCATCCGATCTGCCATTTTCAAGCAATAAAAGAA
Source organism: Phoenix dactylifera (assembly GCF_009389715.1). NCBI lineage: Eukaryota > Viridiplantae > Streptophyta > Magnoliopsida > Arecales > Arecaceae > Phoenix > Phoenix dactylifera. Next base: position 22,430,523 of record NC_052395.1, on the reverse strand, counting down.
ATTCAGTCCTTGTGATTATCTTAGTTGCGGTAGGCGGTAGTATAATCATACTGTGCATCATCTTTGTGCAAGTATGGAGATGCCATAGAAGAAGATTAGCTCGAAAGATGACAGTAGTTGATGGCTCTTTGGTTCTATTTGACTACAATTACTTGCTGCATTGTACCAAGAAGTTCTCAGAGAAGTTGGGAGAAGGAAGTTTTGGTCAGGTCTTTAAAGGTGCGTTGCCCGACTCCAATGTTATAGCAGTGAAGAAACTCATAGGCATAAGACAAGGAGAGAAGGAATTCTGGACAGAGGTGAGGACTTTGGGCACAATTCAGCATATTAATTTGGTTCGCCTTCGTGGATTCTGCATGAAAGGAATTGAAAGGCTGTTGGTTTATGATTACATGCCAAATGGATCATTGGATTATCATCTCTTTCAAAGCAATTCCGAGGTATTGGACTGGAAAACTAGGTTCCAAATTACGCTCGGTGTTGCCAGGGGATTGGCTTATCTCCATGAGAAATGCAGAGAGTGCATCATACATTGTGACGTAAAGCCCGAAAACATACTTCTTGATGTCGACTTTTCTCCAAAGGTGGCAGATTTTGGTATGGCAAAGCTCATAGGCCGGGACTTCAGCCGGGCACTAACAACCACAAGAGGTACTCTGGGCTACTTAGCACCAGAATGGATATCGGGCTTAGCTATCACTCAGAAAGCAGATGTTTATAGTTATGGAATGATGCTCTTTGAAGTCATTTCAGGGATGAGAAACAGAGAGCCAGTGAAAAATGGAAGCGTGGGCAATTTTCCTCTCTGGGCTGCCATGAAGATTGATGAAGGTGAGATTCTCGCACTGTTAGATGAGAGATTAGAGGGTGATGCTGATATCGAGGAGCTGAGCAGAGCTTGTAGAGTGGCTTGTTGGTGCATTCAGAACAATGAAGTTCATAGGCCAGCAATGGGGCAGGTGGTTCAAATTCTGGAAGGAGTTCTGGAGGTAAACGTGCCTCCAATACCATGGCATCTCCAGCTGCTTGGTGATGATCAGGTTCCAGATTCAACAGAGTACTCTACCAGTTAAAGCAAGTTCTTTGTAAGGACTACGGAGTAGCTTATCTGAGGAATCCCAAGAAATAACACAGTACTTCTGAGAATTCCCGGTTTGCAATCTTGTCAACCTAGAAACATTCTATAATTGAGATGCAACCACATTCTCTTTCTTGTGTACTGATGATGTTTTCTTCTCTTTTGTTTTTAATAATGTAATCCATACTCACATGCTAGTATCTCTACAAACTTTTAGGGAGTAAAGTTCTGTACCATGAAAGATGATCCTTTGTGTGCTGCCTAGTGTCACCAGAACGGGAATTTGAGGAACCTTTTTAATAGGTTTGATATATCGAGAATATTTGTATTTTTAAGAGGGACTCCAGTTGGAAAACTATGGGAAAATCACATTAAATTGCTGTTATTTTGTTCAAGTGGTTGTGTTCCAAGATCTATAATTGGAGAGAATATATAAGACTAGAATGTGATGCAATGCACCATCACGAGGGCCCGGTCCATTGACTGGCCCAAGCCTAAAATCCTTCCCGCACGAATATCAAGGCATAGGAAAAGAAACAAAAAAAGTATACAGTTCCTCATGTGCCTCGCGAACACATGGAGTCGAGTCTAGGGATTGTTGGAGCCCTAGATTGAGCCTATAAAAAGGCCCTCTGTCTTCTCTCTTGGCATTGCCTGTCATTCTCAATAGTTGTCGGCGATTTCCTTGAGTTTCCTTTTTATTCTAGCGGAAAATTTTCTCCATGTAACCATCGATTTCTCACTAGAGTTGAGGTATTGACCCTGACTTTTCTTCTCCTTCTCTTTTCCGACCCAAGACCACCTTTGATAGCCTAATTGGAGTCATCGACTGCCGGATTTCAAGAAAACAGTCTCCCATGTTTCTCTTTTTTCACTTCTTTCCGTCCGGCCGGCCACCCCCATCGAGGGCCATAGCCATTGCTGTCGTCGGGGGGTCATGATTGTGTCACTGCTGCTGTTGCCGAAGGTCACCACCATGGGGGAGTGGCCGACCATGACGCTCGCTGTCTCTCCCCTCTCTCTCCCTTTTGTCTCTCTTGTCTTCTCTCTCTTTCTCTCTCTCATGTTTCTTTCGCTTTATCGCTCTATCTCTCTAGATATTTTATGGACTAGTGGAGGGTCCACATATCTAGGTAAACCCAAGTTGACAAGGTAGACCCTAAGAGGGGTCTTGGGCTGGCATTGTACGACCAAAGGTCCGAGAATGCAAGTTAAGATTTAATATCGTTTCTTCCATAATTTTATACCATTGATCATGATTGTTGTAGTCAATATGATGGTTAGGCATGATCTCGTAGTGGGACAATCGTATGTGCAAGAAGGTGTTGAGCAGACCACTTTGCCCCAAAGTTCGAAGATTGAGGAGTGGATCAGTATACCTAGTATTTGAGTTTGTCATCGGTAGAAGTAAAAAGTCTTGTATACAATCACCTATATAGATAATTTGTATTTTATAACATGTGCCGATGATTTTAGAATTTGCATCATTTGTCGTGTGATTGTTTAATAATTTCTGATATAATACTTAAATATATATTTCATTATTATATAAACATATCAAATATGGTGATTATGGTTGCTTGGTTCATGATTTTGATTGTTTAGAATATGATACTAATTATTTTAGAATTTGGGCATAATATATAATATGAAATTATATTTTTCCTGGTTTGGATGAAATTGAATGATTTGATTAATAAACAAAAAGAATTTGAACTAGACATGTTATAGATTCAAGTCACGAGCCGAATCATGACACATTGGTTTGTCACCATGGGCCAAGGATCGGATATTTTCAATTTGCCACCACTGACCGAAGCGTAGATATTTTGGTTTGCCACTACGAACCAAAGCACACTTATCTTGGTTTACTACCATGGGCCAAAGCATAAATATTTTAGTTTGCCACCATTGGCCAAAGCATGGAATTATGGTTTGCCGGTCACGGGCCAAAGCATGACCATGAATAGTTCATAATGGTTGATCGGAAATCTAGATAAAAATAAAAGATTAAAAGTATAATATCTTACATTTTTTCTGAAATGGGTTATATGTTTGATGACACATTTATGAATGCATTTATATAAACTTTATCAAGCTATGTTGAATAATCGGTACAAGATTTTATGATTTTTGCTTATTTTTGATGTGGTTTATAGTTAATCTTTAATTTAAATTTATTGTATCTATATGGTGTGAGTGTGTGGGAAACTCACACCACCACTTTCCCTCTCCTTTCGGAGTTTGAAAATGTGTAGTTTCGGATGGGTTGAGCGTAGAGTTCGAGCATCAGAATTATGAGTTAGTTGGTTAGTTTATTTTTCTGATGCCGATGAATATTTAAAGATCTTGTAATTTAACCACTTTGAACATTTAAAGATCTTGTAATTGAACCACTTTTATTATGATAGATTTATTTAGTTAGATTATTTGGCTATTAACTGCCGAGTTATCGGATATTTGTTCATCTTAGGTCTTGCATAATCTCTAGAGCATTGCTCTAGGGTTCATATAGTCGTGTTACTTGGCCGACCCAAATGATGAGTTTGGGGCATGATAGTCATACTAACCACTTACATATGTTGCTACATCTGGACCTAGAATTAGATTTTAGGGCGTGTTTGGTTGGCAAGAGTTAGGCCTTAGGATAGTAATGGAAATGAGTGATTTCCAGTTCAGCCATTTGGCTGGGGGAGTGCTATTCCTATCCCCATTCTAGGGAGAAATGGAAATGTCCTAATCCTCCAAAATTAAATTCTACTCCTTTCTTAAATTCTATTTTGCCAGGTTTACATTAAAAATTTAATTTTTCAAAAAAAAAAATCTCTAATTTCGATTTCAATCATAAACTAAAAGTATCGACAATTTTCTTTCCATTCCATTCCCATTCCAATCGCAAACCAAACATATCTTTACATATTTTTTGCATCCAAATTCGGATTATAGTTCTGTAAAAAGTTAGACCCTAAAATACAGAAACATAGTCCGTGGTTGATAATTGTAATTTTGATATTACCAAAGCCATAGAAATATCAGGTTTCACTTGTTTTATTTATAAAATCCTAAAAGTTGAACAAATTTTAAGCGCCGGCTTTAACTTCTTCTGTTTCTCAGATTCTTCTGTTTATATAATTCGAGCACATGGTGGAGAATTAAAATGGTACGGAGGGGAATGCCAAAACTCTGGATACATAGAGGGCGCGGAAGAAAGGAGCGGGTGGGCTGGCGGTATGGGTATTTTCTCCACTGGCCACGCTTAACTCCTACTTCAATCACCGAAATCAACCCTTGTTTTGGCCCAAAAACGTTGGGCTAAAAGATCTTGGCCCAGTCAAGAATAGGCCGCAAACCCTCCGCAAAACCTACTGAAAGCGCAGTGGCAAAGGAGGCCTTTAATCCCCAGAAGAAGAAAGAAGGATAAAAGAAATAAAGAGAAAAAGAGAAGAAAGGCTGAGAAAACTCTGCTGTATTTTCACCTTCTTCTTTATTAGCCTCTCCACCCTAACATCCAAAGAACAATGCTATGGTAACATGGAAAATTTTCGCAGCTGGTATGTAGCTCTCCTTGTGCTTCCCTTTAAGATGTCACCATCCAAGCTGCTACTTTGATGAGCAATAGGAAAGTTAGAAAAAACATCAGTTGTGTCCATAATTCCTTGTTAGAAAAGCAATTCTCATTCTAACTTTGTCTTCTTATACAAGATTTGGTGTCAAATCTTAATGACATCCTTTGCAGACCAAATTGGCTGCAAATTTACGTCCAATTTAATTGTCCCCAGAATTTTATCGCTCAATTGTTCTCAACCTGGCCTAACATTGCCATTGGTCAATTTTTGGACTGGAAGTTATCTCTAACCCAATACATCCACTGAAACCATTTATCGTAGTAGATTTCGTGCTAGGTCAATTTGTCATGTAACCAAAATCCAATCCGTTATTTACACCCAATTGGACTTGATAGACTCCCTTCGAACGTGGTAGCTGCCGGGACGTGTCTCACAAATTCAGTGAATGTCCTCCCTCTTCGATTGATTTTGACCAATATTTTTGTTTTTTCTAAAGGGTAAGGAAAACTAACAAGCCACCCAGATACACATGCAAATACATAATTTGTTAAAAACCCACCAATAGTTGGCCATAGCCTAACCCATATTTTTGCAACCTAGAAAAAAAAAAAAAATTTTGGTAATTGCTACTATTCTAGCAAAGTCAAGAAAAAGAAAAAAAAAAAAAAGACGGAAAGAGAAAGGGACGGCAAAGTCTCTTTAATTAGCAGTCCCAAGAGCCCGAAGGCCAACTTTTCTCCCTCCCCTTAGCTTTTCTATTTTCTAGTGGAAGAGTGCCGGAGAGGATCGCAGACGCTACCCTTTGGTTGATCTCGACCAAAGAATGTTGGGGCCCAGCACGGGATCCACAGGCTTGTCCCATACAATCTTGTTGTTATCTTTTGGGTGGGTTGGTTCGATGCATGACCGGGGGCCGGAGCCCGTGGAGCGCCGCCGGTGTCCGCCTCGTGGAACCATCGCAACCCATGGTTTTTGGCGCATCAGGTTTGGCTGTCCTTATCCCCAGTCTACGAGCCGATGGGCTTTTTCTGGGGTAGCATGCTTCTGGAGTCCCACTACCTTTCTTTACAATTCAAACATATCCGGAGATTGACAAGATTGATGCGAACATTATGTCGTGATTTCAGGAGTGGTGAATGTTGCCGAACTCAAAAGCGTTGTAAATCTTCGTATTAAATCCACCACCTAACATGGCCTAGGAAGCGAACGTCTCGGTCACACCGAGCTTTCAGTAAATGATTTTTCCGGTCCAACACAAGTAAAATCCATGTTGTACATACTATTCAGAGGGAAGTGATTTCTTTTTTTTGTTTTAGGATGCTGACCTCTAGAGTGCCAGGTCTTGCAACCAAGAGCAGCATCATGAATAGGGGGTGCGCATGGGTTTGGATCAACCCAAAAACCAAACCCAATCGATGTTGTTAGGTTGGTTGGATTGGATTTTGATATTTTTATAGGATTGTATCAGTTTTGGTTCTAATTTTTGATACCTGATTTCTGATAATTTCTTGGGGTTAAGGTTTCGAGTAACATGGACTTACACTGAACTCTTAGGGTGGCATGGTGATAATTTTTTTCTTCACGACTGGTGACTAATGTGGATTGCTCCCATTAGTCTTTCTCGAAGAAGAAATAACAACAACAACAACAACAACAATTCCTTCATGGCGGGCAGGGTCACCTTGGCCGATTCATTCTTAATGTTATCTCTGGCTCTTGGCTTTTATCTCTTGGTTGCCTGATTATAATCTTTCAAGCTCACAGAAAAATTGGTACGGGCATTCAAAATGCGAATTAGGATGCTTGTTGCCGCCCCATGGACTGTGGGGTCTGGCTTTTTGTGACACTTTCCATGGTTGGAATGGGGCTTTTCCTTATTTGAGTGCGGAAGCTGATATATATTGTAGCCTGGCTATACCGTATGAGCGTTGCTTAGTGGTTGTAACCACCAACCATCTCTTCAAATCAAAAACAAAAATAACAATAGAAATTTCCATTCAAGAAAAATAATCCAATAATAATTCTGAGCCAAACCAAAAACTAAGATTGATAGTTGCTTATTATCTAACAGTGCTTTTTTTTGCTTTTTGTAGGCATTCATCTCCATAGCTCTCAAAGCCACTAGTGGATGATCCAACGATGAATTCACATGAAGGAAACTGAACCCCTCTTTGCGCAAACAATACAACCCCGATCCATATGTAGATACAAGGCAGGTTTTTGGCCACCCGACTTCGAGCCTAGTAGGATGTTTAATCACATAACATAAATTTTTGGTGGCTTTCTCTACACTCATTGGATTATTTGAGAGGTGAGGAAGAATTGTGAAATATGCATTTAAGAAATGCTCGAGTACACCTAAAATCCTTGTTGGGAATATATGATGGTGGTTGTTAGTGAAGGATAGATTTGAGAAGGAGGAGCTAAAGATTCACATGGAACCAACCATGCCATCCTTTTACATGTTATTTTCAAGTTAGTTTTGACAAGGACAGAATTAAACATCTTTATAACTTATAAAGTTACTTTGGATATTCTATTTCTAAAAATAAAATTTAATTTTTTAAAGAGAAAGAATCAAGTTCCACCTGATTTGCTGAGATAATGATTCACTTACCTAATCTATAACATATTTTGAGGAAGACTTCACTTCTCATAATAAGAGATTAACTAATTTAGAAACCAACATTCCATACATACATCAAAAAAAAGTTGAAATTGGTTCCATATTTTTTATCAATGAAAGTTTATTTATATTGTTCTTAATGAATCTAATGTTCGGGAAATCATGGTGAAAACTTCAAGGCAATCTGGCAAAATCTTCTAACATATGCGTCGTATTTAAGTTAAGTGGTGTTTGAAATCATTAATCAGTAATAAGTAACAAGACTCTTCCATAGGACATGAAATCGGGAAGATAAAATCAAGAAATTCATCGGAAAAAGCTTAGACTCTTCCAAGGCCAGCTCACGGGTAAAGAAAAGTTTTTTTTTAGAAAAAGGGAAAGATTAATAATTCGCACATACTAGGCCTCGTTCCAGCTTCCGTCATCATATAAAAAGCTCTAGCTTTGTCTTTACTCAAGGGGGCATAATTTCTTTTTGTTCTTTAAAGTAAATGGAGCCCTGATGGCATGCTATTGGTGCAGCGACCTCCCTGGCTTCTCGAGATCATCAGAAGTCCATGCGGTTGGATACCTTATAGTACTCAAAAAATTCCAAACCCTCACACCATTTGTAACTTTTTTTTTATTATTTTTTTGGTAGAAAATAGGAGGGGAGGGAGACGTAAAGAACCGCACCCGTATAGCATCCCTCACTGGGCTTCCCTTTTTCAAGAAAATGTTTGATGCGGGTCGCAAGTTTCCGCGTGCTCTTTCCAACTCGTGGGAAACCCCACTGGGCCATCACGTATGAGTACGTCACCCCAGCGCCACCTCAGTACTGATGAAAAGAAAGCATATCCACACAGAGCCATCCGGACATAGGGCATGCGGTCCCCGGATTTAATCGATGTCCGTGCGTTTCGAACTCGGATAACACGGATGAAGTTCAAACCCCTTTACCATCAGGCTACCACCTTGGTGGCACCATTTGTAATTTCATGGACTCTCAAGCCACCAACTGATTCATCCAATAAATGGTATTAAAAACTGGATATAAACTTAATCCACTCCTAAAAACAAAGAAAAAACAAAAGGTTATAACACCATTATTTTTTTTTAATTGTTGTCATACTTTTGTATACTCTACTTTCCTAAAAAAAAAAAAATACACCCTACTCTTCTTGACTTGTAAAAGCCTTTTCTTTTTTAAAGTCTCCCAAAAACCTAGTAATAATAGTTGTGGTTCTTTGTCATCTAATTGATGTTATATTTAGCTTATGGTACATTATTATGGCTCAAAATAAATGCTTTCATCTTTTTTGGTTACAAAATGCTTTCCTCCGTTACCAAGGACTTCGTTAACTAAGAGCTTTTGATTTGCTAGGATGTGGTTGTCTTAGGTTAGAGTATTTGTTCTATGAGAATTGCTTCTTCTGTATTATAAAAAAATAGTCTTGCCGACTGTTTAGGGTGGCATCCAAACATTTCATGTAGAAAGTAAAAGTAGTAAATAGTGACTATACATTAATAAGACCTAAATAATTTACATTTTTGCAGTTTTCCTATTATGCTTATTGTCCTTAAACTAGCTAATTGAAATATTTTCCCAGGGATTCATGGGATCATAATTTTAATCACAAGTTTTATCATAATTTTAAAGTGGGAAGGATCATAGAGTCATCTTTTCAAACTATAATATCTATTGTTATTTTGCTATATTGATTCTTTAAACATATTCATAATAATATTCATCATTATAAAATACTAAAAGGAAAATCTAACTTACTATTATCTACAGTTCTGCATCATTGCAATATTTTTCAAGGCAAAAATGCTAGAAACCACCATACAATTATTATAACTTTTTTAAATTTTTTGTCATATTTTAATGTTAACAATCTTCATGATTTATTGATCTTTTGACCTTTATATGTAAAAAGAAATGATGTGCTTCAAAACTTGTCTTACATGCAAAATTTTTCTTATCTTGATCAAGATTTTGGTTCCTGATACTCATTGATATAATATAATTGTTGAGTATAACTATTTTAGTTGGTGTAAACTAAAATTTATCAAGAGCTGATGATATGAATATATTGGCCATATTTTTCTAATTATATTTTCTTTCTCAATTTATTTTTGCTTGATAAACATTCATATCAAATTCTTAAAATGATTTAATATTTAATCAATCAAAAATCTCAATTCTACACACACATACGTACATATTTTGAAGCCTTAAGAAATCAGCATTTTTTTTCCGAATAACGTTCTTTTGAGAATCAAGAAATCGAAAATATGTAGCCTAGGTGATTCACTCCCTCTCTCTCGCTAAAATGGGATGTATCTCCACATTTGGTTTCCGTCCATTCCACCCAAGTGGCTCCCACCCGCGATCATCTAACTGGTAACCCCATCAAATTAGAATGTTTGACGTCCAATCTAGTTCTCCCAGCCTGTATATCTTTGCTTTCCTTAGTCAGCCTTCCATCGACCTAGTTGGACCAATCACCGGACACTGCTTGAGTACTTTCCCTCATAGGTAAACCTTTCCTTATAGCCAAATATAAGGGCTGCTTTAGTGACTAGTTAAGTCGTCAATCTCCACTTTTCTTGACCTATAAGTCAGAAAGGAAAGAATTAAACTCTGATTTTGTATGTAACAATATGATCTTATCCAAGAAGCCTAATTAAAAGGTATTACTTGGATTTCTTGGTTTTGCATAAGTACTTAAGATACTTATTAATAATTGATGTGGGATCAAATATAAAGTCACACAATTCCTCACATACTCTCATTGTTTAAGCATTGGGGTTCATCCACATCCTTTCAAATCCAATCACAAGTATTATGATTAGCCAATGGTCAACTCTAATAAGCCCATGTTGTAATAGGCTCTAACACTATTTTAACAATTCAGAACCTAATCCAAAAATGTTAGATGCCCTATATAAATACTTATTCTGCAGGCCCTAATCTACATAGATTATGATCCAAGTTTGATAACTGAGAACCTCACCTAAAAAAGCTAGATACCATGTATAAATATTCAAGATCTTTCCAAGTCATATCATCATTAAGATAAGGATCTAAATCCAATCAATTTCAAGTATAAACATCGAGATCAACCCCCTAATTAGTCTTAGTGGGCTCGAGTTATCTCTTAGTCTATATGGACTATGAGTTGAATCTACTCTGATATCATTTATAATGATCAAAATCTCATACAACAAGCTAATCGGAAAATACTATTTGAATTCATTGATTCTATATAAGTAGCCAAAATCTTTCTAGTATATAATTAATATAGACTGATTAAACATATGCTTGCGTAGTTGCTCAATGTATATACATATATATCCATTAAAATCTCAAACATTGTTATTTCCAAAACTTTCCCACCCCGATCTTCATGTCCTTTTGGTCATCCAATGGAAAAACATCAATATCTTAGTTTCCCTAACATACATTATAGATATTTTGGTTTCCCTATATAAATTATAGATATTTTAGTATTCAAAAGATTTTGCTTGCAACAGGGTATTTAACTATGATGAGTCAATTAGTCAGGGTCACACCACCGCCTCCAAATAAGGTTGCAAAGGAGTTGGGTTGACCCGTGACCCGACCCAACCTATTTTGGAAGACCTATAGTACCGGGTCGGGTTCTAAAATTGGATATGTTTCATTTTTTAGGTCAAGTCTGGGTTTACTGAATTCAGACCCGACCTGACCTATTTGAATTTTGATTGTTAATAACTTATTGCTGCTTGTTAACAATCTCAATGTAATATCACTCTACCACTACTTGCATCGAAGAGTATTAAGATATGAGCAATGAATGGATGTGCGCAATGGTATCATTTTGCTTTTGCCTGAATTTTATCAAAAACAAAATTCATTAATACATTGTAGATTAACAGTTTAAACCTTTTAAAAGGTCACCAACAAAAAGACACAAGAGATAGATTCAAAGGTAGCCAATTTTGGAACAGTTGCATACAATAATTTGATATAACCGGAATGGGTCTATCCTTGAGGGAGATCTTAGCTTTCTAATTGGATGTTATTAGTTTTCCAAAGAGAAACAAGGAGAGGTGATCTAACTCTGCCATCGTTGAGAGAATTTGTACATATTGCTAGTGAGAAGCTATAGAATGGAGTTGGATCCCTTCGAGACTGTATCTATGGTGGTTCGTGGCAGAAAATTTGAGAGAAGGGCAACTAGTTGAGTTTGTTTTGATTAAGCTTCGAATTTTGCTGGTTCTCCAAGTTTGAACTGCTAAGTTTTCATACCAACATTGTATAGTCAATGCCTAGATAACCAGGACATACAGAACATCTGAGCTATAGGTTCTATATAAAAAAAAAAAATACAGTTTTCATTGTGATGATTTGTTTATTCTATAATATATAGTTTATTTTTCTACTTTGTAATTTCTGCAATGGCTTTTAATGTTATGATCCAAATTGGACCCGACCTGAGCTCGAATTTTTTTGGGTTGGGATCCAAATAACTTGTTGGGTCAGAAATTTTAGCAATGGACTTGATCTGATCCGATTTTTTATTAGATTAGGTCTAGATTCAATATTAAAATGCAAACAAAGAATTAGATTAGGTTGGGATCATCCATGGCCCAGTCCCATCCAACCTATTTGCACCTCTACTTCCAAAGCCCGACTAAACGCTGCCTCCTGTCAACAAGGCAACCGTTAACGTCCATAATGCCTGGCGATGATCTTAAAAGAAGTATCCAGAAAAAGAATCGGGTAAAGAAGGGAAGGGCATTGTACCCAAAAAAAAAAAAAAAAGCTCCCGTTTACTGCCACCCTCGTTACATCATACTCTACGCGCTCCCCTCCTCTTCCCCTTTCACTTCTCTCAGCCCCCAAAACCATCCTAAAAACTCCTCCCAGAACCCTCTCCCTCTCCGTCCTGTTCGTCGTTTCTCGTCGGTAGAACAAAAAAAAACCCAACGTTTGCGCAAGAAAGGAACGAAACCCTAAGAACCCTAGCTATCCGAGGCATGATACCCCAGCAGACCCCGCCGGAATCCGAACGCCAGGCCCCGGTCACTCCGCCCGCTGCGGCCGCGCAGACCATCCAGCCCTCCTCGCCACGCTTCTTCTTCTCCTCCGCCTCCACGGCCAGCCCCTCCGCCGGGTCCCACCGGCGGATCGCGATCGCCGTCGACCTCTCCGATGAGAGCGCCTACGCCGTGAAGTGGGCTGTCCAGAACTACCTTCGCCCTGGGGATGCCGTCATCCTCCTTCACGTCCGCCCCACCAGCGTCCTCTACGGCGCCGACTGGGGCTCCATCGACCTCTCGGTGTCGGCCGTGGCGGCGGAGGCGGAGGAGGCCGACTCCGAGGAGTCGCAGCAGAAACTGGAGGACGACTTCGACGCCTTCACGACCACCAAGGCGCAGGACCTCGCCCAGCCGCTCGTGGAGGCGCAGATCCCCTTCAAGATCCACATCGTCAAGGACCACGACATGAAAGAGAGGCTCTGCCTCGAGGTGGAGAGGCTTGGGCTCAGCGCCGTCATCATGGGGAGCCGGGGGTTCGGGGCCTCCCGGAGGACAAGCAAGGGGAGGCTCGGGAGCGTCAGCGACTACTGTGTCCACCACTGCGTTTGCCCTGTGGTGGTCGTCCGGTACCCTGACGAGGGGGCCGGGGCCGGAGCTGGGGCAGGGAGCGTCGGCGATGGTGGTAATGCGGTGGTGGCGAAGGGGCTCGTGGAGAAGGAGGTGGAGTTGCACCCAGTGCCAGAGGAGGAGCAGGAGTACCACGATGCCGCCGATGAGCAGAAAGGTTCGGATTTATACTATCAGTACATGTGCTATTTTCTTTCTTGTATGGATGTGATCTTTAATGTTGATTTTGAGCAGTAGCTGATAGAAACAATATTGACTTTGATCGTTTTTCATTTTTCTGGACTGAAGATGCTCTAACTCGTGGCAGATTTTAGTTCCTTGTTCTTGCTTTGTTGTATGATATGCTGCTTCTGTTGCGTAGGAAAAAGAATAGAGGTTGGCAGGACTTGCTCCAGCGTTGACTTATATAAATAGTCAGCTCGCCAGACCTTAGTCAGCTCTTCATTATATTTTGGTTTAATGGACGGGGAAGGAGCTGAAAGGGAAACAGATTTTGGTTTAGGGTGTGGCAGTGGACTATAATGCTTTCTGGTTACGGATGAGACTGTCTTACTGTATTAAATAGTTTGATCTGTGGCTAGATTACTGTTTTTTCCCCTGCTGTCTGTGATTTTATGTGAGCTGACTAGCTGCTGCATTACTTCGAGGTCATAATTTTCCTTCCTCCATGGGATTTCTGGATATCAAATTACAAAGTCCCCCTTATCATCTGCATCCTTTCAGTTCAGAGATACTGCGGTTTCTTGTAACTATTTTATAAATAACAAGTATATTCCATCTCTGGTGGTTTGTCTGCTCTGTAATTTGAAGTATAATCCACTGGACTTCAAAAACTTCTTTACATTACTAGCAGACAGTCTGTTGCTTACTTGTTCATGAATTGCTAATATTTTCCATGCGCAAGCAACTTAGGGGCTCCATTGATTTGCAAAGAATTGTTCTAGAACTCAATCTCATTTTTCTTAGCAGTGGATGGTATACTCAAATCATTGATTTTGGATGCGTAAGTTTTATAAGGGTATTATTTATGTCTCCACTTCTCTTATTTTATGGTGATGATGCATCACTTTGTATATATTGTAAGTTTCATGTTTTCATCCTGCTCATTGTCAATATTTAGTAATGTGTCGCTTGAGCCCTTTGAGTTCTTTATTTGTATAGTAATGTTTTTCCTTCCACTCTTATCATAAATTTTCTAAACTTCCATGATGGTAGATAAGGATCTGGTTACCTACAAGAATTTTGCCATGTGTATATGTTTAACAATCAAAACTACCATTGCAGATAAATCCAAGTAACACTTGTTGGCCATATTTTTAATTAATATTTTGGGACTTCAATTTTAATATATGTATGTATGTATGTATGTATGTATAAGTTAATACTTTGAAGAGATCACAAATGCAATGTGCTATGTAGCATAAAATGAATATGAATTGATTAGCATTCCATTGTCATAAGTTTTTTATAATATTTCAATGCTTTATTTATGAGTAAAATAGTTTCTGTTATATGTTCATGAAATTATTTAATATATTACTTCTATTTGTCTTATTTTTCTAATTAAAATAAATACCGGTATTAAAATAATGACATATTATAAGTATAAATGAAAATATTAATAAATAATAACAATTAATATATTTTTATCGATTAATAATTTATATAATTAATAAATATATTAATAATTTATCATTATATTATATAATTAATAAATATAAATTATGGAATATATCAGGGGCAGTTTTGGTATTATATGGTTAGTGATCTTGGATTTTTCTGGAATACCAAACAAATTACTTGTGGATACTCAGGGATCTTTAATCACTGGAACATAGCATACCAAATGCTGTGATTTTAGATCATCGGAGATCAAATTATCCTGAGATAAAGATCACTAGTGGTTGAAGATCATCTTGGTGATCCCATTTGGGTCACCAAATGCCACCTTAGAGAATTCAGTTGGGGGGAAATACTTGAGCAAGGAGGATTGAGGAGAAGGCTTGGTGCTAAGTCCGATAGTTAGCTTATGAAAGCGGATAGAGAGTGATCATGTATCCTTCAAATTAGCTGTATGTGAGAAGACTGATTTAGTCATATTTTGTGTTGGAAATTGTGAATTGAACGCAGTGTTTTAAGGATTGCTTTGGTCACCTAGGTAGCTGCCTAGGCTTTTGCCTTGTTGTTTCTACATCATGTTCGAGCACTAAGGATAAGAGTGATTTTTTGGATTGGTATATGATGCTGCACTAAGGTTATGCTTCAAATTTTGGATCAGAATATCTTTTCTGATGTCGCTGTATATTTATCATTTAGATGTATTATCTTAGGCTGTCTTACTCTTTGGGCAGTATCCTGCAGTCTGTGAAAACATCAATCAAATTGGATCTTAACATGGGGATTGATTTCGATTGGAATGGTATTTTGTGTTTAGGATTATGGACACGAAATTTTGCTAATGACTAGAGCCCTTAATGCAATATCCTCCGGCAACTATTTTGCCTCAAACTGCTAGATTATTATGCCATTGATGACAGATACATCATCATCCAAGCTTTTTAAAAGCATTTTTGTTGACATGCGAATATTGACACATGTAGATGTCCTCTATTTTTCTCATGAGATTAATTTGACCCATGGTGCATTAACTTTAATCATTTTTCCTTTTAGGTATCTCCAGTCAAAACAATGATAATGTTTTGATCAATTACTGTAACCCTAACCCTTCTAATGACCAATGAGTTCCTTCTCTACAGAATCTTGTAACCCTTCTAATGCTTAAGTAATATTTTTGATGGCTTTTATTCCTTTGGATTTTCTGGAAAACAACTAAGTTGTTGTTTGTTTTAATTTAGATTTCTATAAATCCAGCAAAGTAGATTAAGCCTCTTAGATGGGGACTACACATCTTATGTGCCTTAAGATGAAACCATATAAGATACCTATTCTCACCCTGGATCAGACAAGTCTCAGAAACTAGAAAGTACAAGAAGTCAGGCTTAAAATGCTCAGTTAAGTGGGATTGTTCTTGTTGGCTGCTAGTAAAGGGCCTTAAAGTTCTAGTAGGCAAGATTATTGACCACTCAAATTGAAATAAGTCATCCAAGTGCTCAGTTAGTCCCTCACCTTGAGTTCACTAAGTGAACCAATTTCAATATTTTGTCTTTGGAGCACCCAACATGCTCCTCGTGTTAGTTTCCCCACAAGCATAGCCAACTTTCATGTTTCAACCCATTGTTATTTAGCCCTATCGGGGGCTTTAATTACATCTTGAATAATGTCATGGAATTCAATAGTTTCACTTTGACGGGCTTGTTTGATTAGTATTAGAACATATCCTTAGCAATCTTAAATCAAAGACAATTTCAAGTCGTTGGATTTTCTAATTGCCAATTCCACTATAAAACAAATCTTATAATCTGAAATGGGTCTAATTTATGTATTTTGCAAGACAAAGCCCTTGAAGTTGGAATTTGATACATTTGCATGGGTTGAAAGGTTGATTGCTATCCATTTTCTTGATGTTTCGTTTGGGACCAGTTTGAAATTTCATAGATATCCTGGATATGTCTTCGAACTTAACATGTGTGGCACAGCCTAGTTGAGTTTCTTTTTTGGATTTGAGGTGGAGGATTAGTAGTATAACCCCCAAGTTGTCAAAGGCTCAAGGCTCAATAAAGCACCAAGGTCCTTAGAGCCTAGCTGCAAGGCTCTAAGCAAGGCATGCACCTTGATGAAGTGAGGCACAAAAATATAAATATAGATATAATAATGTGAATATATGATTCTAAATATTTTAACAATGGAGTATCAATTTATGAACACAAATACAACTAAAAAAGCATTAGAATTCAGATTTATATACATATAAAGGACATGGCATGCCAAATATCAAAAAATGATGGATAGAGAAGAAAAAGAAGAAGAAAACAAGGATATTGTCTTGTGTCCTCTCTTATGTTTCTGATGGACAGGAAAATAGCTGCAACTGCAGCTGAACAAGAAGAAGAAGAGGAGGAAGTGAAAGAGGAAGAGCAGCAGCAAGGAGGAGAAACTTTGGGTGGGGCCCTAGATCTGCCCGTTTCTCTTGATTTGTCCATTGGAGCCCTAGATTTACCTTTTTCCCCTTTTATCTGCCTATCTTTGCTTGAGATGCATCTCTCTTTTAACCCCAAAGCCCCAAAGTCTTGATCAAACCCTGACTAATTGGTGGCTGAGATAAAATACAGCAAAGGTATGTTTTTCTGCGCTTGAGAGATTTTTTTTTTAGGTGCGAAAAGGGGTGCCTTTTTAGTGCCTAAGGGACTCTGCCTTGGGGCAGATGAGGCGCTGGGGTTGCACCTTATGCCTTAGGCACATTTTTGACAACACTAATAACCCTGTATCTCTTTATCGCTGTTTTGGAGAAAAGCCCCCAAAATCCCCCAATAGTGCCTTCTCTAAATTTGAGGATAAAAGGAGGTGCTTTGTTGCATGCGGCTCTGCTCTCATGCCTTGTTGCGATCACATTTTAACTTCCATGTCACTTGTTGTTTTTCACTTTTTCTGGGTTAGTAAGTGGGCTACTCTAGGCTTAACTCATGTTAGTCTAAATGGATTGGCCTACCACTCTCTTTCTCGTCCTTCTGACTGGCACCATAAAGTGTCTTGCCTGGGCCCCAAAAGAGATAAGGTGGTCAATGGCATGCAGCCTTATTATGTTGCAGTAACTGCACACTAGTTCTGCATTCCCTTGTTTTATTCATGGCTTAGTTGGGCTAGTCCAGATTTCAGTTGAGTTCATCCAACTTGAATTGGTCTTGTCATTCTAAACTTGGGAAACAATCTAGATCATGTCCAACATGTTTAGATTGAGTGTTGGTAGTCTTTAGTTGGCTTAGGTCTAGCAAAGCTCCATATAGATGCAGTTTATGCTAGTTAAAACCAATGTCTTAAAACACCCAATTCAAAACCCAGAATCCAAATCCTTGAAAACAAGATCTAATAAAGGGTAACTGAGTTGCTAATCTTCTCACTAATAAAATTAGGAGTTGATCGGAATGACAAGTTAACCAAAACATCCATCTGGAAGTACATAGCTTTTGTAAACTCGAACCATGACCAGCCTTCAAGTTTCTCTATGTTGATCAACATTAAGAGGCATCAAAACTTAGTTAGGTCTCTGATTGATGTATACTCCATTGTAGGATAGATCTGTTCTTTGGTATTAAAACATGTGCTTTCGTACTAAAAGAGAAAGCAATGAAAAGAATACATGTGATCCGGTAAAGATCGTATGAAAGAATTTGCAGGAGCAATTTGGGGAGGTTCAACTGTGACTTGTGACAATGTATTTGAATTTCTTTGAATCAAGTTCTCATACCCTTGGCATTCTTGAACCGAAACCACACAACTATAGGCAGACATAAGGTCTGCAAGGTGCATTATTATTAATTTTTTTTTTTTGGTATGGGTATTACTATGGTCTGTCGAACCGGGCCGTACCGGCCGGTACGAACTGGTCCGGCCTGGAACCGATACCCGGAAAGTATGGAAACCAGTTCAGCTATTTCGGGGCCGATCTCGACCGGTACTGATCGTGTACCGGTGCAAACTGGCGGTGTACTGGTTGGTACCGGTGCGAACCGGCCTGGTACTTTTTTTTTTTTCTTCGATGGGAAAGCGCGTGGCCGAAAATGACCATGCACTCGGTTTCGGCCACATGTTCCTTGAGCAGAGCACCCTGTGCGCGAGGCAGAGCGCTCGCACACGATTCCGTGCCATGCGCGGTTTCGCGCGCTGGGGAATCGCGTCCGCACGCGATTCTCTGTGCTGGGGAGCCGTTCTCCGCGCAGGCGATTCTCCTGCCCGCGCAGGATCATTAATGCCACAGAGTGGCATTTAATGCCATTGTGGCATTTATCCGCGCGCGCGATTCCCCGGCCCGCGCACTGGGGAACCGCATGCTGTGAACCGCCGCGCGGGCGATTTCCCCTCCCACGCGGGGCAGCGCGCTAGCTCGCCCATGCGGGCTCATTAATGCCGCTCTATGGCATTTATCCCGCACGTGGATGAGAACCCCCCCTCCCCCCCAAAATAAGGCCTACCGGTTTGTATCGGATCGGTTCCGGTACGAACCGAACTGTACCGGTCTGGTAGGCGATCGATACGCCTACCAGTACCGGTATCGCAGACCTTGGGTACTACTGGTACTTAAGATCAGTGCATGGCATACTTTGGTTTGTAGCAGGTACTTAATTTGTTGGACATAGTCTTTTTTCTAAATAGTAAGGTTGAAAAAGCCCAATAAAATTGAAATCTCAAGTTAAAATAATAATCGACGGTCTATGTTTGATTGCATTGAAATTCATGGAAAAGGAGAGTTACACTTTTCATGGTAAAGGAAAATTTTTCCAACAACCTAGAAATAAGCTTTCCATGTTAATTTTCTACAAGAACAAACATAGAACTAATTTTTCTCAAAAAGAAGTTTTCCAGCAGGTTTTTTTGGCATCTGAACATACCTAAAGTTAAGAAACAATCAAATAGTTCGGCCAAGATACTTATGATCATGCAACAAGGGAAGTTGTTGAGCTTTGGAAGGTCAAGGGGGAGAATTATGTTATCTAGGTTCATTAAAGTGTTATAGAATATGCATATGCTCTTATTATGAATTTAAATACTTATGCCAGGAAAAAAGAGTTGTTCTTGCAATTTACTCCACTAGATGAAACCAAAATTTCTTTATAGAATTATTGATGACAAAATAGAAAGTTAAAAATAAAAAAATAATGTTCTTGATTATTTATCATAGTTTGTTTCCACAATTCGGTATTTCGTGTAAAGATCTATTGTGGCTAAATATTTCAAGCGTTTAAATTTAACTTAGAGATATGGTTGAAATTTTAACCCATTCCCATTTTTTGGGTGTTGGAACATCATATACAGGTTCACGAAGATCTTATAGAATTCTTGAGCTGAATTCTTGAGGCTTGATTTACTGTGCTTGCTCAGAGTTGACCAGTTTTGATCAACTCAATGACTTTTGGTCTTCAGCAGCTGTGGCCAAAATTTTAGGAGTCAAAACTAGCAACCATCTTTTTCTTTGCATCTGCATGAGTTGCCTGTGAAGAGTTATTCTGGACTTTGACTCTGCATTCTCCAACCTTGTACCTCCATGTGCCATTTTAGAGGATCATCTAATTGTAATATACACTATTTTTGTTGAGTTAGCGAAAGTAATCAAGAAAGCATGATTAGTTCTGTCCTATTTGACATGCATCATTTTAAGTATATGAACACTCTGTTCAATAATTTTACATGTTTTGCTAAAAAAGGATAAGTTCTTACTGGCTAATAATTAAATTTAGCAAATCAATTTCCAAATCTTCTGTTATGCTTGCTATGTAGCTAGGAGCATGTTGAGACCGGTTTTCATTTCTTTGACTGTGAGCTCTTGCCGAGAAATGCACTTTGCTGCTTCTTGTTTGATTGATTTGAAGACCTTATTGAGGTAACAATTCGGTCGATAAAGATAAACAGATTGCATTTCTTATCCTATTCTGAAGAAAACATTCCGATAATGTGTCAACTTGGCTCTTTGACTTGTAGTTTGTGCCTCAAACATCAGTGCCTTGTTCAAATGCTCAAGCCTTTATGTAGAAATAGCATCGCTGGTGCATTAGATTTCGACTGAATATGAGGTTCTAGAGATCCTCAGCATTCATTGATAATTCTGACCATGTATATGGCTGCAATCAATCTTCTATTTCTACAAAGAAAGTAGTATTTATACCATGAAATGCTTTCCCTTATATAGTATATTAGAACTGCCAATCACCTTATAAAGCAGTTCCTTGTATCAAATTTTGCCTTCTTCCTTTGTGGGGTAGACTTGTTCCAGTTCATTGACTTAGACTTGCTCTCTGGTTTCATAAGCTTAATTTCTGCAACTGGATCTTCTAGGCTTCATGGCAATGAATAGTTAAAGACCTTTACCCACTTAGGTTTTCTATCAGCTTGAAAACTCTTTAGAACTTTGAAGGATTACAACTTGATCCGCATGCTGACTCCATGTATATGATATTAGTTTCAAAGGTTAAGGTTTTACTTTGAAGTTGAAGACTTAGTGGAAGCGGTCAGTCATTTTGCGTGGTTTTGATGAGAGCTGGAGTCCTGGTATGGGCCTTGGACCTTGCTTGTCAATCACTAAACAAGTTACTTTGACAGCTTGTGGTTTCTAGTAGTAGCAGCTTGTGGTTTCTAGTAGTAGGTAAAGGGAAACGTTGAGAGCTATGAGTTTAGTAAATGCAAAGTATTCCAAGCCTTCCCTGCTACTTTGAGGGTGGTATGGGCGTGAGCAATTTTAATTATGCAATGAGCAAAATATATTTAAGTTCTAGCGATTAGGAGAGGAATTACTGTGCCTGTAGTTTTTTCTGCAACTCTTACATTTAACAATAAATAGTTAACAGCCTTAGAGAAAATATTTCTTGGCATAAACTATATACCGAGCATAACCATTTGTTGAAAACAGGCATTATTTGATGTCCTGCTGTTATACAAGTTTCATTTACCATTCAAGTTGGTTTGGTATGGCAGTGGATCTTTTGGGGGATGAAATTACTATCCCTATAATTTTTTTTGCTGCAACTCTTAGATTTAATAGTTAGAAGTAGGTTTTAGAGAAAATATTTCCTGGTCGCTTAGATGTTGAACTTAGGCATTTGTAAAGAACTTCTGAGATTTAATATCCAGCCATCATAGAAGTTTCATTTACCCCTGGGAGTTGGTTTTCTATGGCAATGGTTCCTATGCCTCCATGAGACTTTATATAGACAGGCATTACAACTTGCTGATGCATGATATGTGTCTAGAAAATTTATAAGAATGTATTATATCTTCCAATCTTCTTAAAATGATCTCGGACTTAACCTAATGGGATTCAGCTAATCATGATCTTTAATTTTCCTGACACAACATACAATACTATTCTGTATTCATTGACTCCGGAACACATAATTGATTTATCGATATGTTTCAAAGATGAACTATTGAGAATTTCCTATTATATGATATAATTATATGTTGTTTACTAAAGGATAATATCATAAGAACCTAGTGTTACAGAGAACTCTAACGAAACAGTGTCGGTGCCTAAATAATATGTTTAGGGATGAAGGACAGCAGTTTTGAGTGGCAGACCATACTAGGTGTACTCTACTGTATCAATAAGGAGTCAATACCTGGGAGATTCCTGATAATGATTGTTGGTACCAAAGGCTACCATACTAATACTGTACCAGGTGGCTTGTACGGGTACCAAAGCAAGTACTTAAAACCTTGCTTTAAGATTTTTATGTGAGAGTTGTTCACCAATTTTACTTTGCTATTCACTAAATACTTTTTTGTCCTCTTTCCTGTGCAGTTCGCATTATGTGCATATGTTGCTTTTAATTATCAGTGGGATATTTGTCTTTTACATTCGACGATTAATATTTTTCGAGGGAAGTTTGCAATTAAAATTTGGAGAGATAATATATTGAAAATTCTCTATTTTTTGTAATTTGACATGTTATTGGTGTTTCTTCAATATTTGTAAATGGTTCATTATTTGTCAAAATCTTATAGGAGATAGCAAATTTGGAAGTGTTACCAACATTATAAGAAGTTTTCGGCTTTCTTAGCATTAAAAGTTGCATGTTCTTTCTTTGCATAAACCTAAACAAGTTTTAAAATCTTTTTTTTAACCTTTTTGCAGATACTTGATGAGTATCTGGGTCGCGGCGTGGTCTTCTTGAATCCAGGTGAGATGGTATGAACCTACAGTGTTCGTGCACTTTTGTCATTAACAACCGTTCATGCTCTTCTGGCGAAAAAATCTGCATGATGGAAGTTGCTAGTTTTGTGAATTTTAGAACATGAAGCCATTTGTTCCCTAACTTTTACCTATGCTGGTCATTTTTAAGTGTTTATCTAAGATGTCTGGTCTTTTGACTGTATTACCCTGTTCACACATGGGTAGGATCTTTATGAGTTTTAAACCGAGAGCTGAATTGTTCAGATCATTAGGCACTTGCATTCTGGTGAAGGTTTTGTTCCTATATCATTTGCATTTTCCTTCAGTCTGTGGTATGACTGTGCCCTCAACTCCTCATCCATGGTTATTGGTCTTCATGTTTACCCTTAGTGAGATTACTAATGCTTTAAAACAAAATTTCTTTTTGATGTTGGTAGATCTAACTGATGAGATATCTTGTTTTTTTTGTCACAGAAAACAAAGAAGCCAAGAACTAAATGGAGGTAGGGAACTAGCTTGAGCGTTTTGTGGAGAGGACTCCGCCATGTATTCAACTGCTATCCCCTGTTTTGCTTGTCGATTGCCTCTCGTAAACTGGATGAATGATGAGTATGGTATCGTCTCAGTTGGATTCTCGTAGGTCATCCAAAGGTTTTTACTGCTTTCTTCTGTGAGATATTTATGCTGTTGAAACGTTTCTCTGTTTTTACTGTTTGGTTCTCTTTTGACACAAATTATATTTTTAGTTGATGCACCTGCTTTTTGACAGTAACTTGTAAATTTCAATTATCTGTTTTATCTTTCTTAGCACCAAGTTGCCAGGAGCCTAGCAAACCTGTTATTTTCCAAGCTCTAAATATCAAGGTTTAACCTAAAGCCTGTATCAGCAAACCTCCTGAGTTGGATATTTGGATGTACTGTCTGTTTCAAATATAAGGCAATAGTGTGGCTTGCGACTGGACAAGGTCTCTCGCAGGGCCACAGACAAGGAGAGATCCTCCATACATCAAGCGAAAACTATTATGGGAAAATCTTCTCGTGCAATATAAGATACAAATTTTTAAATGTCTTTGAGTTAGGGCTCTGGGGTAGACAAATTTTAATGTGATACAATAGATAATATTTAATGAAGGAAAGAGAACATGGTTGGAATAATCAATATTTGTGATGCAACAACAATTGCATTAGATGCAAAATAGAGGTTTTTTCTTGATCAAACTACAAGTATAAAACTCTATGATATTGATTCTGCAAGAATCTTTACAAAATAAATATTTTATTTGCTTCCCTTTCGTATAAGTTTTAATTTTTTAGAGTCTCTTAATTTTTGGTATATTTCTTTTTCGGACCTTCTCTGGTAAAAAAGATAGATCTTTGTTCTATTTATCTCTTGGATGGTTAAGCTGGAGGAGTTGGCTTTGTTGGCAATAAAAGCCATCTGAGAATAGATCCATGCTCAAGGCCTTGATATGTGTGCTGGCTGGATCAAAGGCGCGATGCGTGTCAATAAAAGGCATTTATGAACAATAAATGCCATCGCTTCGGGAACCTGCAAAATTCCGTTCCAAAGTAGCAGCTCTCAATGGCCTCAGTGCCGGTTCGTTGTTTGTGCTTTCGGTCTGAGTGGTGTTATCCTTAAAATGCAAGAAAAAAATTTCCTCAGTGAAACTTTGTTATCTTGATATTGCACAGATCAATTTGCAATCTAATAAAAAAAATAATTTTTTATGCAAAAAAAATAATTTTTATTCAAAAATTTATATATCTTTCTTCATTGCAATTCATGTTTATTTATAGGCAAGTCATGGATATTATAAAAAGACATAAAAATAAAAGTTCAAGAGTCACTTTGATATGAGTAACTCATATAATAAAAGACAGAAAATAAAAGGTTAAGAGTCATCTTGATATTAGTAATTTACACAATAAAAATATTAAAGCCAAAATCAAATTCTCAAAAGACACTTATCTATTCAAATACCAACAACTTTCCAACTATAATTCTGATTTTAATGTTCTTGGGCTTGTTGGAAAGAAGAAAAAGAGACCTACAACTTTTATTTTAATAACTTTTTCAAATTTGGTCATTTAATATCCTGAAAATGGCATGCAAATTGTATGACGTCCATGCACCTGCATCATATTCTCCTGGTTGAAGCTCAACTCGTCCTCGAGTTGTCCAATGCCTTTTTATCATCATGATATGGACTTAGATCAGAAGTATTGAAGGTAGCGGAAACACTATACTCACAAGAAAGTTCAATTTGATAGGCATTTTCTCCAATATGTTTAAGAACTCGAAATGGTCCATCGGCACGATCTTGTAACTTGCCATAATGTCCATGGGGGAACCGTTATTTACGAAGATGAATCCATACAAGATCACCTTCTTTAAATGATGCTGGACGACGATACTTATTGGCTTTCTTCTTAAACTTTTGATTGCTCTTTTCAATCTTGAATCGAACTTGCCCATGCATTTTTTTGATTTCACTAGCCCTTGCTTCTGCATCACTGCTAAATCAAGCAACATGAGGAAGGAGAGCTAGATCAAGGAGGCCATTAGAATTGCACCCATAAACGATCTCAAAAGGACTAGCACCGGTAGTAGAACTACTTGAGCGGTTTTATGCAAACTCCGCTTGAGAAAGAATTATGTCACATTGCTTCTTGTTGTTGCTCAAATAACTTCGAATAAGATTACCAAGGCTTCAATTCACCACTTTAGTTTGACCATCGGTTTGTGGATGATGAGAAGAATTGAACTGAAGTTTGGTGCCCAATTTCGCCCATAGAGTCCGCGAAAAGTGTCCTACAAATTTTGGATCTCGGTCCGAAATGAAAGTCTTTGGGATGCTATGAAGTTTGACGATCTCTCGAAAATAAAGATCGGCAATTTTAGATGCGTCATGGGTCCTCTCACAAGGTACAAAATGTGCCATTTTAGAAAATCGATCAACAACTACCACGACCAAGTCCTTTCCACATTAAGTGCGAGGAAGACCAAGGATGAAATCAACACTTACATCCTCCCATGGAGCTTGAGGTTCAGGAAGAGGAGTATAAAGGCCGGTGTTTTGAGCTCGACTTTTGGCAATATGGCAGGTTCGACATAAGTTGACATGTCTTTCTACGTCCTTTTTCATCTTTGGCCAAAAGATTTTTTTTTTGATAAGGATTAAAGTCTTGTCTCGGCCAAAGTGTCCTCCAAGCCTCCATCGTGGGCTTCTTTGATGATTGCTTGGCGAAGAGAGCAATTAGGCATACATAATTGGTTATCTTTAAACAAGAAACCTTTTTGAATTGAATAATCTTCATGAGGAGCATCACTGCATCGAGCCCAAATCTTGCCAAAATAATTATCATTAGAATAGAGATCTTTGATAAAATCAAAACTGATTACCTTAATCTCCAAGGTTGATAGCAAAGCATGTCTTCGACTAAGAGCATCCGCAACTTGATTGAGACTTCCGACTTTATGATGGATAGTGAAGGTAAAAGATTGCAAAAATTTAATCCACTTGGCATACCTTGCACTAAGCTTGTGTTGAGTATTGAGGAATCGCAAGGCTTCATGATCGGAGTAGAGAACAAATTTCTTAGTCACAAGATAGTGCTGCCAATGATAAAGTGCCTCAACAATAGCATAAAATTCTTTATCGTATGTTGAATAGTTCTTTCGCCCATCTCCAAGTTTGGCACTAAAGAAGGCTATAGGACGTCCTTCTTGACTAAGCACCGCGCCAATACCCACATTAGAGGCATCACAATCCACCTCGAAAATCTTTTCAAAATCCGGCAAAGCAAGGATAGGGGCCATTGTCATTAACGCCTTAACTTTCTCAAAATTTTCTTGAGCCTCCATAGTTTATAGATAGGAACCATCTTTCAAACAATTTGTGATGGGGACCATAATAGAACTGAAATGCCATATAAACCTTCGATAAAAAGTGGCCAACCCATGAAAGCTTCGGATCTCATGAATGGTACGAGGTACCGGCCAACCAGAGATAGCTTCAATCTTCTTAGGATCAACTTTGATGCCGTTGGCGGTGACCATGTAGCCCAAAAATATTAGGCTATCGGTCAAGAAGTCACATATGCGAAGGTTGACATAGAACTTCTCCTTTTGCAACATCGTAAAGATTTATCTAAGATGCTCCAAGTGTTGCTCTTGATCCCTAGACCAAAATGTCACCAAAGCAAACAACGACAAATTTTCTTATATAAGGCTTGAAGATTTGATTCATTAGGCGCATGAATATGTTTGGTGCATTAGAGAGCCCAAATGGCATTACAAGCCATTCATATAGTCCATCTCTTGTCGTGAATGTCGTCTTCCATTCGTTACCCAGTCTCATGCGAATTTGATGATAGCCACTTCGAAGATGAAGCTTGGAGAAGATGCAAGCACCGGCAAGTTGATCTAATATGTCATTCAACTGAAGGATTGGAAAACAGTATTTGATGGTGATCTTATTAATAGCTCGGCTATCAATAGACATGCGCCATGTTCCATCCTTTCTGGGAACAAGTAAGGCAGGAACCGCACGTGGACTCATACTTTCACGTACCAAACCTTTGACTACCAACTCGTTCACTTGTCTTTGCAATTCTTCATGCTCCTTGGGACTCATTCTATATGCCACCTTGTATGGTAAAGTTGCACCTGGCATAAGATCAATGCAATGTTGAATTTCTCTCATTGGTGGAAGACCAGAAGGAATTTCATTAGGAGCCACATCTCGGAATTCCTGCAAAAAAGAAGTAATGTTAGGTGGCAATAAATTGCCCTCCGGGTTAGATTCCACCATCACGAGAGCATATGCTTGGGAAGCTTCTCGAATTTCAACTTTAAATTCTGCCATGGACAAAAAGGTATTTTCCTCTCCCTTAATGGGTTTGGATGTGTTATCCATTCTTGAAGGTCCAAGGATTATTTTGACACCATCCTTTAAGAATGCATAAGTATTTTTGTATCCATCATGAATGACCCTCCTATCAAATAACCATGGCCTCCCCAAAAGTAAATGGCAAGCATTTATAGGAACCACACCGCACCATATTTCATCACCGTAACTTTTCCCAATTGAAAATTGAATAAGGCAACATTTGGAAATTTTTATTTCACTTCCTTTCTTGAGCCAAGAAAGAGAATATGGGTGGTAGTGAGATTCCGTCTTGAGTTTCAACTTTTTCACCATCTCCGTTGAGATGCAATTCTCGCAACTTCCTCCATCGATAATGACATTGCAAATTTTGCCATGAGCTGTACATCGAGTATGAAAGATGTTGTACTGGAGCCACATGTGATCATCTTCGCTTCGTATTGAATTTAGGGTTCGACAGACTACAAGAGCTTCACCATGATCACAATATGTATGTCTTCTTCAATTTCATCATATATAGAATCTGACTCATTTTCTTCATCGTCACCTTCTTCGACAAGGGAACCATTCTTCTATTTGGACACTCAGAAGCAATATGCCTATAGCTAGAACACTTAAAACATTGAGGTCGAGATGATGTTGGCCGAGAAGAAGATGAAGCATCTTTTCTCACCGTCATGGTTGGCTTGGATGTAGAAGACGAATGAGACTACAATGCACTCCCCCGGTTAGAAATGCTTTCACGCTTAAAATTTCGGCCTCCAGGAGCATTTGTTGAACCCTTTTCTCGCTGTTGTTGAAGTTGGCGTTCCACCTTAGTAGCAAGTTTAATAACATCATTAAGAAAAATAAAAAAATGGAGGTGTACCATATCATGGATGTCACGCCTCAATCCGCTAAGGTAACGAGCTATTGTTTGCTTTTTGGGCTCCACTATACTATAACGAACCATAAGATTGTCGAACTCTTCAGTGTACTCCTCCACGATTCGCATCCCTTGAGTGAATTGATACATAGTGAGAAATGCATCTTAAAGGTAATTTTCGGGAATATACTTTTTGCGAAGCTCTTTCTTCATTTTCTCCCAAGTACGGATCTTAGATTTGCCCTCCTTTGGTCTTTGCAACTTGAGGCGCTCCGACCAGATTGATGCATGCTTTCGAAGCTTGATGGCTACAATCTTCACTTTAAGCTCATCAGGGATCTTTTTGTAGTCAAAGATCCGCTCAACAGTGTTGAGCCAATCGAAAAAGATGCTGGGTTGCATTTTTTCTTCGAACTCGGAAATGTCTACCCTGATATTTGGAAATCAAAATTGATGACGATATTGGTGAGATGAAGAAGAGTTGCTCCTCCTACCACGACGAGAACTTTGGTCACGAAAGGTGTTGCGATCTTCTTTAGTGGTGCCGCTCTCCTCCTCACTCCGATTTTGCTCATAACGAGCCAACCTTTCGGTAAGGTTTTGGACTTGCCGCCGCAACTCATCATTCTCTATGTCGCGAAGATCTCGCTCCCTATGAGGTTCTTCATCGCTAGAAGGACCTTGGTTACCTCGGCTTGCCATAGTTGGTTGAAGCCTGTGTCAACACCACCACGAGAAATGCGATAGGATCCCTCTCGAAACGTCAAGAGATGATAACCTCACTCTGATACCACTTAATACCGCTTGGATCAATTTGCAATTCAATGGAAGTTAAAAAAAAGACGAACAATTTCTTGTGCAAGAAGGAAGATAACTTTCATTTAAAACTTGGATGCCTCTCCTCGTTACAATTCATGACTATTTATAGGTAAGTCAAGGGTATCATGAAAAGACAAAAGAAAATGAAAAGTCAAGAGCTACCTTGATATAGATAACTTATATAATAAAAGACAAAAAATGAAAGGTCAAGAATGGTAACTCATACAATAAAAGACATTAAAGCCAAAATCAAATTCTCTTAAAAAATTTGAAAGGTCAAAAGACACATGCCTCTTAAAACACCAATAACTTTCCAATCATAAATCTGATTTTAATGTTCTTGAGCTTGTTGGAAAGAAGAGAAAAAGACCTATAACTTTTATTTTAATAACTTTTTCAAATTCGATCATTTAATATTCTGAAAATGACATGCAAATTGTATGACGTTTATGCACCTACATCATATCTCAAACTAGTTTGACCCGCTCTGGCCTCATAATTCGCTTCAAACTGAATACTGCATGTACCCCGCACGAGAGGAAAATTTGGAATCCAAAACCCCTCCAACTAGTTCAATCTAGGATCCCCGTAGGGGATCCGAAACCTTTGCAAAGTTGCAATTAGTTCACGTGACCGAAAAATTGAAAGAGGCCAACTACAGATTTGAAGGGGGAGTATGAAAATAAAAGGGAGAGGGAGTCCAAACCCCATCCGAGCACCAAGAACCGGCATCCTATTACTACAATAAACACCTTCTGCAGCACAGTTTGTTATCCTCGGGGTACGAATGCCTTGTCGCTAGAAGAACTGAGCAATATCAGAATCGTGAAACAAGCCAAAACGCCGGAGGGGAGGGGGAGGGTATCCTGCAACAAAATGACAAGTACAAAATGGATTCTAACGTTGCATCTCTATTGAAGTTGCTGAAATACTGGTAACAAAAGTCAGAAGCTTAATCTAAATTGGAATGTTCCTCCTCTATACCAACCATCCCGTGTTAATCATGAACAAAAAGAATCTCAAAATACCGAATGTCAAAACCTTTTCAAAATCAAGAAAAACCCATCTCCATATTAAAATAATGACCATTCAAAAAGGACAAAGCAAGCATGGACTCAAGCTAATGGTCCAGGCTACAATTGTTTTAACCTGAACATTATTCGATAAAATAATAGCAAACCACATTATGTTCTACCGTTTACTCAGCACACAACACATGAGAAGACTCACAGATCATCAGCCACTGAAACTGAAGCCATGCATGACTGGCAAAAGAAACTCAGAGTGCTCCCTCGCTCTGGATTCGCCGTATAGGATTACTAGGTTGCAAGCTTAACAGTTTCCTATCAATAATGGGGAGATGATCAGTTGGCTTGAATCCCAAGGGTGGTACGTGCCCGTTCCGGCTCTTGGATGGCTTTGAAGGGTAACCTGATCGACCATGGCTTGTTGATGACTTGTGAAGGGCTGCACCAAGATATCCCCTTCGTGAGCTTTTATGTTCTGTTCTCATGCTGCGATCAAACTGATGAGAGGAAAGAGATCGAGTTGGACGATCCGCGATTTCTTTTGCACCACTTGCTTTTATTGTCTGCTTGTTGTAGAAAACAAGATGAGGGAGAAGACTTAATAAATATTTCTTCAGCTGCTCATCCCCAACATTTTTTTGGGCAGGATTCCCTTCCAAATTTATTGCTTGCAAGGAACCATAATTAGCTGCCAGTTGACCTAGACCTTTTGAAGTAGAGATTTTATTGGAATGCAAGTCAAGAACATTCAATTTGAGAAGGCGGTGGAGGCCTTCAACCTCACTGATCTTGTTACCAGCCAAGTATAGCTCTTTCAAAGAAGAACACGAGGCCAGACCTTCAAAAAGTTTAAGATATGTCTGTCAGACGGGGGAAGAAACAGTTTTAAGGTCTAACTCATTTCCTCTCTCCATTTTTTCCCTTTCAAATGATGGTAAAAGAACTAGGCAATAATGCCACAAGCGGGACTTCACTTTTGAATCGGAAAAAAAGACTGTGGTGCAGCAGGATTACAAAGATTAAGTGGTAGCATATATCTTAAGTACCATATGAGATATATTATAGCATGATAGTCAACATCAATTTTGGATGGACATTTTCCAGCATTCAGCATCTTTTTTTTCTAAATCATGGATTGGATCCTAAGTTGATGCAGGAGATTTTAACCATGGTAACAAATTTCATCCATGGATAAACACATGTTAGGCTGATGACACAATGGATTAAAACTTAAATATGACAGCCTTAGCCTCCATCTTATCACCAAAACCGAAAAAGTAAAGAAATCATGGGAATGGATGCCAACAAGAAAATTTTCACCCATGTCAAGCAGGGATGACCACCAAGCCTCCTTACAACTGTTGAGAAGGCTTTTTTATCAGTCTATGGCACTTCACTGAAGCTGAAATCCTTAGAATTCAACCTATATTGTTTTGTTTTTAAGTTTGTAGACCATGCTTCTTCCACATTAACGTTTATGAACCATCATTCACCACATCCTAATGTTGCTCATGGGGGAAAAACAGAATTCTTTCTTTCAATTTACCTACTTAAAATAATATATTTTCTGGACGGATTAATAATTTGCACAGAGACAAGTGGATGAATATAAAATTTTTCGCTTGCTAATGGGCATTACACTCTGCCTCTCATCCATGTCCACATAATAATACATAATATCATACCATAATTTCACAGATTCTAAGATCAATTTTCTTTAATTACTCAATTTTAGAGTTTGGCATACAATATAAAAGCAGCTTTTCACTACAGAACTCATAAAATATATGTTATTCCAATTGGGAGTGAAACAACTTTTAATGATGAACTGAACCTAGTCTATAACTATTCTAGAAGTGACATTCCAGTATTACATGGATCTGTATGCTGGTTGATATACAAAAGATGGCAATGGCTGTGAAACACTCCAATGCACACCAAATATGTAAAAGGATTTTTTGCACGTATACCCTCCAAGATATATAAAATTGTATGAATACCCTTGTAAAATTGTTATTAGCATATATACCCTCATAAAGTACTTATTTTGCATGTATACCATTTTTTTAGATTTTTTTTTAATATATGTACTCATACTATCTAATGCCATTAACAAAATAAATGATTTAAAATTGAAATGACTGAAATACCCTTATGGATAGTCATGCAAAAATTATATGGATATACATTTAAATAGCAACTTTGCCAGAATATTCATGCAATTACGCATATTTATGAGAGTATACATTCAAAAATAATCCAATAAAAAATAATCAAAATTCAGTAAAGATAATTCATTAATAAAAAATGATAACAAAATAGTTTAAATTATGTTAATATCAACTTTTATAAAATAAA
Organism: Phoenix dactylifera; assembly: GCF_009389715.1. Lineage (NCBI taxonomy): Eukaryota > Viridiplantae > Streptophyta > Magnoliopsida > Arecales > Arecaceae > Phoenix > Phoenix dactylifera. Next base: position 22,397,879 of record NC_052395.1, on the reverse strand, counting down.
TGATATTGTTTTTACAAAATTCTCGCCTAAAAAACAAACAACTCAACATTCATAAATCACTAAAAAAATATTTTACTAATCTAAGCATCTATAATTAATTTAAATTCGATATGCTTTAATCTTTTAAAAAGGATGAAAAAAATGTAGATGTCATAGATTCAATAATGATAATTATATCAAAATCAAATGGAGAATAGCATTACCAAAATGATCGCCTAATATTCCAATTTTGACCGAGTCAAGATCTTAAAAAAGAAAATTGACAATGTGACTCGATCTTTTTTTGACTTGTCAATCCAAATGAATCATAAAGCCTTGGCAAATTTCAGCCGAGTTTTATTTTTTTTAATAAATTTTTTGAATGAGAAATTGCATGAATACCCTGATAAAGTTACTATTTGCGTGTATACGTTTATAACTTTTTTTTGCATATCGACCTATAAAGGTATGTCAGTCATTTCAATTTTCAGCTGTTTATTTTTTAACGATGTTAAATGGTACAGGTATATTTGCAAAAAAAAAATAAAAGGATATACATGCAACTAGTAATTTTACAAGGGTATTAATGCAATTTCGTATATTTAGGAGGGTATATATGCAAAAAAACCCTATGTAAAATGGAATAGTATTTTGTACATTTGGATTTTTAGATTAATTAATTCAATTAATATTATCAATAAAATAATGGATGCTAACATCCACAACTTCCACATACGAGCTCTATTTCCTACTTTCAAAACAAATGATTCAAAGTGCAACTACAGGTCCAATGTATAAAATACAAAGTGCAAATGGGCTATGGATTCCAGCAGAAACATGAAACACACTAGATGCATGCTCATAGCTAAAGCAAAGAAAGCCAACAGATACCAGAGATAAAATATTACTGACACCTATAAGCACAAAGGAAAATTATAAAGATTGTTGACATACCATGACCAATCCTACATATTTTGTTGTAGCTCAGGTCCAATACACGAAGGCGTGTCAGTTCTCGAAGGCCTTCAATGGTTGAGATGTTGTTTTTTGATAGATTTAGCATGTGAAGACCTTTTGGAAGAGCTCCTGCAGTTATCCGCACTGGACACGAGGCAGTGAAAAATTACTGAATCAGAAATATATAAAAGAATCATATGTAAAAACCAAAAGTATCAAGAGTAAACCGAAATGAAAGAGCAAACATAAGGAAGCACTTGCAGAAAAGGAACCGTAATAGATACCCATGAATTTTATTTTGTAACATAAAAAATAATGGATACCTATAGCATTGCCTGACAAATTAAGCACCCTTAAACCAACAAATGTGCTCAGAATTGGGATTGCCACCAACCCAAGATTTGCCATCTGTGCTGACGAAGATGCAGCATTCAAGGTTGAGATGTATTTGTAAGCCACTTCCATGCCAAGACTACTTCTAGCGTCAAGCCTTTTAGCAGCAGCACCACCTACCACTTGGGGATCTTCCTTAGAAGCAGAACTTGAACATTCTCCAAGTTCTTCCACAATTTTATCAGCTTGAATATCAATTTGGCTGATCCAGTCCTCAATTCGCCTAATATTGAATTCTTTGCAGGTCAGTTCAACACAGTTTTGAATAGATCCTTTTTGAAGTTCTTTCCCAGTCTCTGCACCAGCTATTTCAGGTTCCCTCCTGTCAATTTCCTCACCATTGTAGTTGGGATAATCGCCCCCATCAACTGACTGATTGTCATGTTTAAGATTTTGAGACCAATAATTATCATCTCTGTCATGGCCTGCCACCTCATCAAAGCCACCACTTGTGTTGGAGCAAAGACACTCTTCCACTGAATCCACATAGTGAGGTGAACCTTTTCCATTAGTAGACTGATTGCCATGCTTAGACTTTTCACTCATATACATTCCATCTCTTTCCAGATCTTCCACTTCATTATTACCACTTGTGTTAGAGAAATGAGACCCTTCCCTTAAATCTGCATGGCAAATCAAACCCTGTCCACTCACATCAGATGCTCGCGACATGGACTTACAACTGTGCAAAGCCACTTCAGAATGAATTGCTTCTTCACCATCTAAAATCTCAACCCTCCTACCACTTACAGAAGAGAAATTCTCAAAAGATCTGGATCGTCCCATCATCAATTCAGAATTCAGAGAACCACCAGTGGACTTTGCATCATTCACCCCAAGATTAGTTACAGAATGCGATCTTGCAAGCACAGGATGGATATCCAATGCAAAATGTTCAGAGTCAACATGGTCAGCAGATTCACCAACATCATCATGCTGCTCTCCATCAGATTGTTCCAGAATTGCAATAGAGAAGAGGGATTCATGATGCACCGGGTCAGCAAATGAATTAAAAGATTCGGCAATGCCATTTTTCTGACGCTGGCCAATTTTATTGGAGGAACTACCAAATTGCTTCATTTTGTTGTCATTGGAGCGAAGTCTCTGATCAACCTCATCATCCTCAGTGAGATCATCACAAGGGAAGCCTCTATTCTTATCTAATACATTTCCAAGAGATTGACTTTTTCTGAGGCATGCTATCTGAGGAATTCCTTTACCATCCTCAGGACAAGAATAATCATTTAAATCTTCTGATTTCCAGCAAGCTTCATGAGAAGATGGACTAGCGACTTGCTCCACACTGATGTTTGAAAGATTATTGTCATCCATCTTTGGATTTGAACTTGCAGACCCTGCAGGAAAATTTATTGGTTGATCTTGAGAAAGAATTTGATGAGTGAAATGCATTGCTCCACCAGCATGTTGTACAATTTTCTGCAAGGAAACATTTTGGTGTTTCAACGCCAAGATCCACACCTTGTCATCATGAAATCCAAAAAAATATTGCAATTCAGAACAAAAGTCTTTTATGTACCTTTGATTTGTTGTAATGGATAGGAGTGGAGAAGCAGGAAAACCTAACCATTGAAGTGGAATGAAGGAGCAAAGTTTCAAATGCTCATTAAGCACAACGCTGAGAAGTTACGCGTCAAACTAAGGAGGTTACTCCACTTGGATACCAAGGGAATATTGAACTTGAGCAGTTGAAGTAAAGAGTTGTACAAATGGCTATTAGAAGAATGGAGCTACTCTACCATGCATAGTGAATCTCAGTCACTGCTGACATTAGCCATAATCAAGAGAGAGGCCCTCCAAGACACGGCATATTCTCCAAATATAAGATGACGTTGATTCCCACAACAAGCATAAAGTGATCAGCCTATCATAATGACCCCACACCCACTTAGAGGTGCGAGAAGGGAAAGACCTTTTTACAGCGGCCAGAGTGAAACAAAAGCTTTATTGACTAAAAGATCCAGCTCCAAACACATAGATCAGGTGCAACCCTGCTAAAAAAATGAAAATCATGCGAATGAGAAGACAGCCAATTGGACTAGAAAATAATAATGGGTACAGAATCAATTTTACTATAAGAACAACTATCGTATCATTCAGAATCAAATCATTCAAAAGAATGCTGTGAATTCTTGAAACAGAAAAGGTAGTACTCAATAGGCAGTCATTAAGATACTGGAACTGAAGTTTCAATAAAAAATTAAACCACTGATACAAGCGTACAGAGTACAAGCATGTGTTGAATGGGTGAACGCACAAACTAGGATAGATGGGAGATGCTTTATTATTGCATTTTAACCATGAAAAAAAGAACAATATAAGCAAAGGAACTCAAATGAACAAGGTGAAACTACCATGCTTGGTGCTCAAAAAATACAAAGACAAGTACTGTGCGGAGAAAAAAAAGGAAAAAAAACAGCAAGCATAACACCATATCCCTCTCCTTACTGTATTGGAACATTCTGCCTGTAAGTCTCCATCCTCTTGTATGATATCTTGGACACCACATATATGTTCCATGTGGTATCTCTAAGTCTGAACTCACATTGAGTATCTTTCCTGTATTTTAGTCACATAGTCAATTCTCCAAACATTTTCACCATGTCCCAGAGTAGTGCTCGCCCCTTCTTCATACCCTCAGTTACATATATAGCATCTGCAATCATCGAGTTTACCCTTGATTATAGGAGATTTATTCATTTAAAGGACTTCGGCATATAGCATGCCATTGAGTCTACCCTTGATTATCAGAGATTTATTCATTCAGGGAGAGTGCAAGCTGCAAAGAGACAATAGATTCAAGGTGGAGGACTACCATAACATAAACTCTTGCCACATGGCAACTTCTTTTTTCCCCAGCGACTGTTATCCCAAACATTTTTTTCAAATGTTTCATAGTGAACTAAAAGCAACAGATATGCCATGAAGGATCAGAAATAATTAGTCCAGAATACACAATGTTGAGTAGACTCCAATATGCCAAAGAAGTAGTTAAAGCTTCAAGAAAGGAGGTACTCAAGAGATGCATGAAAAAGATTAAGGACTAGGAATCGATGCAGCGGTTATTAAAGAAAGAAGTAAAAGCTTTAAACAATTATAAAACTCTATGCTGTGCTATGGATGAAGGTAATTTGAATTTCCCATTAGAATTAAGTGAAAATTATGGAAACAGGTTAACCAAAAGCCTGAAGAACAAGACTTAGCTAAACCAGAATGAGTTCAGAACATTCTGCAAGATTGTTTGATAAAGTGCTTACAATCCTTTTTATAGAATCACATCACTAGCCGCTATTGCTGCTTTAGTTTTGTATAAAAGAAGGCAAGAAAATTTGAGACTATAGGCCATTAATTTGCTTTATTTATACACGAGTTAATTAGCAAAGCGTTGGTCAAGATAATCGAAGAAAGGCTAGATGATCTAATGTTTGAAAGAACCAAAATCTGTTCATAAAATGGAGCCACATGAATAGAATTTCTGACAGCATAAATGCCAAGTGTGAGTGCTTGTGGCAAGTCAATGTTAAAAGAAATTCCAAAGCCATGTTGATAGTATCATGTCATCTAGTTATTCCATTCCTTTCGCCTCCCCAGAAAGTGTTCTGTTGAATACAGTGATGGAGAAAAGCAACGTTAACCTATTCTCCTTTTTTAAAGACATTAATGTTAGAGATCTCCAGTGGTTTAGGCAATCAATGGGACAGGTAGACTTTAATGTCTGAAACAGGTCAAATCAGAGAAACATATTTATCACATAAATCACACCCTTTCATTTCAGATGAAGTGTGTCCACATCATATGTTCCAGTGGAACTATTTGCAAGTAAATCAACAGGAAAGGTGGACTTAATGTTTGACAAAAGGTCAAGTCAGCAAAACATGTTCTGAGGATAACCTTTTCGGTGTGTCTATGGGATGACTCAAGGTGATAGATAATATGAAACCAAGACAAAAAAACTTATATTGGGTAGTAGAGGGTTGGGATGAATGGTCCATGTAAAGCAAAATTACATTTCTAGATTAGGTATCAAATGAGAGGTAACATGAAAAGAATCAAGTAAAAGAGAACATCATAGTAAACTCGATCTTGACACATGGAAGAAGCATAGGTGGTTTCAATTAAAATTGAGATCATGTTATGCACAAAGGAGAGAGAGAGAAGCATGGATAGATCTGATTTATATCTGATTACATCTTAAGAATTATAGATTTAAAATAACGCATGTCCTATTCCATGCTAAGAGGAAGGACAACATTATAATAGAATGGAGTGTATTTACCAGATATAACAAAATTTTTCATTCTTCTCTGGGACTCTTAACAAATCACACCACAGTTTGAGCAGTCCTACCCCATCTACCTATCTATATCAAAATTATTTGTTATTTAATCATTATCAGCAGTAAGAGAGAAATCTTATGCGACGTGGCAGGATCATCCTCCAAAGAACCATTGCGATTAGTTGCTCTCTTTTCCTCCTCTCCTCCATGCACTGTCTATGCTTCCTTCTCACATGATGGCATGCAAAGTTTACTTAATGCAAGTACCTCCCTAAAGTTTCCATTATATAGTAAGAGATAGTAAGAAGCATGTATTTGTATGTGGTGCAGAAGTATAAATGTCGATAGGATACTGCTCAAGTGAGAAATCTTATAAACAGCTGCGACATACTGCTCAAGTGAGCAATCTTATAAATAGCTGCGACATACTGCTCAAGTGAGCAATCTTATAAACAGCTGCAAGAAGGGAAAAAATGTAGGCCCAAAAACCAGCTTTTCCATGTCTGTTGCTTTGTTGCATTTCATTAAATTCACAGAAACTACATTGCAGGCATATGTGCTTTGCAGTGGGAGGGTGGGTGAGCATATTGGAGAAATTTGAAAATATAAATTTTTGGGTGTACATGTTGGAGAATATCTCCAAACCCTCTCACAATAGAGTTACAACAGAAGAACTTAATCTATAATTGTTTTGTACATTAAGGCATAAAAAAATCTAAACAACATAAAGTTAGGAGATGGGATAACCTGTACTAAAAATCTTCTAAGTTGGAAAAGGAAAGAGTGAACTATTTAGGTTACATTAAAATGTAGCCAAGAGGGAAATTAACGCCACAGGCTTTTATGCATCTTAATGTCTCTAACTCTAACTTGATATGTAATGTATTTAACATGTATAATCCTATTTCCAACAGCAGGCTTTTATGAACTTTGAAGTTCCACAAGTAGATAAAAACATTTAAAGTTTAGACTTTGGTGGGTTGACATCAAATGCAATGTGGCGGAGATTTTAAGTATAAAAGAACAAGACAATCCTCCCACACAAGCATTTGCACCAGTGATACAATTTTAAGAAAATTACTGAAAAAAATATTCTACAGAAGCCATATTTTCGAAAATAATAATCTATTTGCAAAAGATGTTCTACAATATTGATATTTTGTTTATTGTATCTTTGTTCTGTCTAACCTCCTTTTCTTATTTATCATCTTGATAAGGTTTTTTTCACCTCCATACCTCTGCAATCTCACTCCTAAACACGGGATAATCAGACGAGTGAAATTTTTGTTCCTCTCTTCATATAAAACGAAAAGAGAAAAAGAGCAAATGGAACACCAGCCAAGTAAAGGCAATAAATAGAAAGATGTTTTGCAAGATTTCAAACAATTGTAAATACATGGAAATTATAATGTTTTCTAAGAACAAGGATCTTTTTGCCATTTTTTTCATTAGCAACCAAACCCCTAAGAAGTTTTGATAGAGAAGAAAACAAGTTATTCCCTCAAAAGATCACAAAGAGGAAAAACAACGTCAAGTTTCCAATGGCAGGGTGTACCAAAACCATCCTTGACTTGAGAAAAGTGTTTGCGATACCTAATAAAACCTTCCGACCAATAAATTACCAACAAAAAAAACATGTATTGACTTAAAATCAAGACAGATCTCGATCGAAAAAATCTCTCGAATTTATCAATGAAATTCTGCGTTAGCATATATTATACAATATAAAAATCTCTTGAATTTATCAAATTTATAAGAAATCCTCCATCTAACAAAAAGCCGAAGCCTTGCACAATCAAATTCCCTAGAGGTGATCAATCAATTTAAAAGACAACGACCGATGACCCACAGAATGAACCTCTCTGTCTCTCTCTCCCTCCTTCTCTCTCTTGATAAAGCCCTTTATTATGATAAAAAGAACCCATCAAGAAATAGATCAAGAAACCGAAAAGCGAATGTTAGCCAAGAATCAAGCCCTAAAATCCAACGGAAAAGAGGACAAGAAAGCAAACCTTCTCTCCGCCAGATTGGGTCGGAGACTCTCCAAGCCGCGATTTCCTTCAGGATCACCCTCTTCCAGAGAATTATTAATTATTACTGATAAAGGGAAGGAGGGGAAAAGAGTGGCGGAGAGAAAGAGAGAGAGAGAGGAGAGAGGATCCTGCACGAGACGAGAGGTTAAGGTGCGAACAAAGCCTGAGGCGGCGAAGGGCGACCCGTGGGGCTATTTACAGGAGGCGTTATCTCGTTGGCGTGGGCACGTTCAACGCCAAACCCTAACCACAGAATGGGGTGTGCAAATGGGTTGGGTCTAATTTTGAACCCAACCCAATAGAAAATCAGGTTGGATTGAGCCGGATCCACCATTACAATTTTTGATCCAATAAGCCATTAAGATCAGGTCGAGTCTATATATAGCCCGATTTCGGTCAACCCATCCATAGCTTCAGAACTTGTTTGCACCTTCGCGAGCTGTAGCCTGCGGGTCTCAATAAGTTCATAGATTCGAATCGGGTCGGGGCGGATAGTAGGATTGAAAACCCAAAATTACCCAAATTTCAAATGAGTCGGATCAGGTTGGGTCTAAATTCAATATAACCAAATCGATCTAAAAAATGGAACGGCTGCAATTTTAGGACCCGATCTCGTCCCACGGATCCTCCAAAACAGGTCGGGTCGGATCTAAGTGGGTCGAGTCGGGTCATAGGTCAATCCGACCCATTTGCAGCCTTACCACAAAGGGACTTCAGAGTTTAAAAACGCCGAACCACCGAATCTGTTATCTTTTCTCTAATTCTTTTTATTTTTATTGATCCTATTATTTATTTTTGAGATAATAATTGGTGTTTAATTTTGAGCATGATGGTGGGAAAGACCCGCCACACTTGAAAATTGAAATCCAAAAGATTGGCTGAACATGGTAAATTACACTATTATGGTGTTGTAGCTCCAAAAGAGTTTACTTTATGAACATGTTTTAAAAGGTCTATACTAAATTTTTTTGGAAAGCTGACCATAACAACATGTCAGGCTGGTTAATTTGCTAAAATTGTCATTCATTTTCTAACCTTTGTTAATATCTTCTTTTGAGTAAAAGTTGTTAGAAATAATTATTGCCTAAAAATTGCTATATCATTATTTTATAAAAAAATAATTTACTAAAATAAATTTAGAAGATTGAAAAAAAGCTTGTCTAGATCGAGGAGTATGATATATACTATCCTAAGAACGCGATTCGCCCTTTATGTGCAGATTTATGGTGATCTCATTCCCAAAGTACAATAACCCAGCTCAGCCCGATCCTCTTCTAATAAGCACAATCGCTAGGAAGGTTGGACCTGACCGACTCCTTCGTGTGCCCAAAAGAAGAAAAGATAAAAAGTAAAAAAGATAGAACTAAAAAGTTGAAGAGTGGAAGAACTCTATTTGTGGAAGAAACTTTCAGGAGACAGAGTACCAGTGAGAAAGAGAGAGAGATTTGATTTGGATTAAGATTAATCTCGAAGGAGTCTATTATAGACTCCATCCAAAGACCGAGAGACTTGATGGTTTCGAAAATTTTAGAAATTAACGTTCTCTTATGAAGAGTCACAACTCTTCTGAAACAGGCATCTCACAAAAAGGTATTTTAAACCATTTAAAACAACTAAAGTTTAGGGGATAGGATAATTTAAATCTTTTTTTTAATTAAAACTTCAACAATCCCTGCAAAAGATTTAAATTTTTGAAAATCATAAAGTAAGGTGTCTCATGGACTTGAGCCTCACTTAGTATTGATAATATCTATCTAAAGAAGCTATAGTGGATTAGACCTTAAACTAGATTCTTTGACTGAGACTTCTACTTATCACACACACAGTATAGATCAATTGGGTCTTTATGCGGTCAGCGTTATTTATAGGCATCGCACTTAGTACATTCATTTTCTATGAGAAGTTTATTACGGTTAGCCCAAACTCCTAGTTGCAGCCTATATGACATTGTGACCTAATATCCTATAGATTTTCTATTTCAGACTTATTAAAAATATAACTCAACAGTTTTAATATATATTTTTGTCACTAATAAGAGCACGCATCATAGGGATGAAAGAAAATATACTCCAAAAAATGTGCCCTGACACGATCACTCAATCAGTTTCGTTTCTACTATATTGAACCTCCTTCATGGGTCTCCCATCACAAAGGTTGGGTATTTATTGTCGGTGACCAAATAGTAGGCTTAAGCCCCATCCCCCTCGATGATTCTAGACAAATCCTTGGTTAGATGATCTGCCAAATTTTCCTCACACTTAACAAATTTTAAGAAAATGATATTAGTTTTTTTAATTGTCTTACAAATTTATGACGAATTTGGATATATCAATTCATCTTTTTGTCAGTACTTTTTTTTTTGGGTTAAAACGGCAAATTATATAGCTCTAAAATGAGTACATCCTGCCAGATCATGAAAAAGTAAAGAGTACAAAGTGCAAGGAATATCTCCTATAGATGTCCAAAGAAACTCCCCAAAATGCCGGACGACGAAGAAGGCGACCCAGTCTACTACCCTGTTCGCCTCTCGAAATACGTGTGCAGCCTGGAAGCCACCAACTCCTCAGCCAGTCTCCAAGTCTCTCTAATGAGGGGATGGTCATCCCCATATCTATCCACACCTCGGATCCAGTCTACCACCATAGAGGAGTCCCCCTCAAGAAGCACCTACTCAGTATCGAGGTCCTCGCAAATGACAACCCCTCCCATGCAGCTTGAAGCTCTGCCCCAACAACTGTAAGTCCCATCGTGCGCTGACCCCCTGCTGCCACCAACCTGCCCCAGGAGTCTTTGATGACAAATCCAACCCCTCCAGATACACCATCCACTGATATGCTTCCGTCGAAATTCACTTTGAGATGACTAAAGGGTGGGGGCACCCAAGAAACGAGGGCGAACCTGGGCGCTATGACAGCGGATAAAGTGCCCCAAATGTCCCTAGCCATCTCACCAGTGAATAACACAGAGGCTGCAGAACCTTCCCGGACTGTAATATAGCTCTGTCAACCACCATCTTCAGTGATATCCTCCTGCCCTCAAAGATGACAGCATTCCTATCCAACCAAATATGGTAAGCCAGGTATGCTCTGAAGATGCCCTCCTCTTAAGATCTGGGGCTCCGCATGGATGCTCTCAATAAAAGAATCAGGGCCTATGCCGACTCCACCAACTGGGGCAAGGGAACCGATTGTTAGGATCCCTCGCATGCCGCAGAAAAATTCTGAACGCAGCAGAAGGCATGCGCGAGATCTCGTTCATCGCATTAACTTAATTTAAAACCGTCATTCGTAGATAGATTAGAATTAAAAACTTTTTAAACTATTAGGAAGATCAGATCTTTACCTTGTGCGGGTAGATGATCACCGCAAACTGATAATCGTGGTTTTGGATGAAGGGTCACTTGAAGCCGCACACACGTCCAGCCTCTACGGGTATCCACACGAGGTAGAGGACTGATCGAAGCCTTTGAATCTCCCCGGAGTACTAGCTCCCTTGCAGAGAAGACTTTTGATGGTTGATCACCTCCCTTTGAATCAACTCTTGAATGCCTAAGGGAGGAGGAAGAAGAAGGATGGTTCTATGAAGAAGAACAAAAAGGCCCTTTGCAGCCTTTTGTTTTCTTTTGTGTTGGAACCAAAGAAAAGGAGGAAAGGGAGGGCCACGCTAAGACTTTTTCCCTTCTTTTCTTTTCCGGCTGAAAGGAGGAATGAAGAGGGGCTTTGCTGCTGTGATAGCCAAGGGAGAAAAGATGAGAGGAGGGGTCATACGCCCTCCTCTTTTGAAGCCCTAGCGGATAGAGATGAGCTCCTAAATTTTAGGAGCTCATCCTTATCCCTTTTTTTTAAAGAGAGGAGGGGCATATGCCCCTCCTTTCCTCTTCACGTAAGCAAAGGAGGGGCATACGCCCCTCCCTCTTATTCCCTCCAATCCCACGCCCCACTTAATCATATTAAGTTGGGGGGGGGGGGGGGTGTAGCCACATAGATGGGAGCCCAATCCTTTTCTAAAAGGGATTAGGTGAACTCAATCTATCTTTCATCCTAATCTAATTAGGATTTAATTGAACCATGACTCAATTAAACTCTTCAATCCTAATCCAATTAAAAGTCATTAGATTAATTAGATTAAATTAATTTGGACTTAAGAAATTCTAATCTAATTAGGACTTATTAAAATTTCAGTCTTAATCCAATTAGGACTCTAGAAACCTACTCCAAGTAGGACTCTAATTTAATTTGGAATCCTAATCCAATTAGAACTCTAGAATCCTACTCCAAGTAGGACTCGTATTTAATATGATCAAGTCCAATTGATTAAATTCAATTAATTAAATTAAATTACAATCCAATTGTAATTATTCCTTCTTCAACTCACTAACTCTTAGCGGGTTAACCAATTATCAATCAAAATTGGATATTTGTGATTCCTAATCACAATTCAACCATCCGATCGGTCATTACCTCTAATGTGTGTGACCCCATAGGTTCTATTCTATCTGGTAGTGAGATATACTGCGATCTCTATCACAATATCATTGAAAACTCCTTTCAATGGGTTGAAATAATTTCAACTCAACTCACTAAGGATCATCGACCATCACGATAGTCCCTGTGAGTCTCACCATCCATCAGTGACACCTAGCAGCATGTAGTGGCTACCCAGCGAAATGGAATGATGAACTTCTAGGTGCAGTTATCGTATGATACAGTCCTTCTATCATGAATCTCTACAGAACGGAGGTCATGGATAACTCGTCAAACCCCATCGTCTGTCATATGTCAAGATTTATTTGACTTAAGTTCGAAAGTGGAAAAATCTTTCTCCACTGTACGTACTGCCCCGACCGAGGTCCTACGAACTCAGTTTTACAAATCATATAGGATCACTCCTTATCTACCAAGATCGATAGATTCCTTATAGATGCAAATCCTACTCCTACAGTGAACCTACTGCAGCCAATCTACACAACAAGGACCCATATGTCTAGAGACCATTTATACGTGCAGTCAATCTACAGCAACCTCACTGTGAATAGCCGAAGCACCATAGGCCATAAATGGACCTTCGCAACTTGCAGACCTTATGATCTCTATCACTGGAAGTGAAACCCAAAGGCTGCTCTATATAGATATCTTCATCAAGATATCCATTCAGAAAAGTAGTTTTCACATCCATCTACCATATTTCATAATCATGAAATGCTGCAATGGCAAGCAATGTTCGAATGGATTTCAGCATGGCTCCAGGTGCAAAAGTCTCCTGATAGTCAATGCCTTCGCGTTGACTATATCCTTTCGCCACTAGCCTTGCCTTATAGGTCTCTACTTTTCTATCCAAATCTATCTTTCTTTTGTAGATTCATTTACAACCAATAGGTACAATACCTTCTGGTGGATCCACTAAGGTCCAGACCTGGTTGGAATACATGGAGTCTATCTCTGACTTCATAGCTTCGAGCCATTTCTCAGAATCGATATCTGATATCGCCTCGTTGTCAGTATTGGGATCCTGTACATGTTTCCTATCTCCCATGAGGAACATTTCCTCGGTGTCCTCTATTAGCATACCAAAGTATTTATTAGGAGGATGGGAGACCCTACTAGATCTACAAGGTGGAGAAGGCACTACGTGTACTGACTCTATATGAATAGGTTCTATAGGATCCATAACTCGTTACTTTTCAGAGATTTTCTCTTCAAGCTCAATTTTTCTCTCACTGCCTCTATCAAGGATAAATTGTTTTTTTAAGAAGATGGCATACCGGCTCATAAACACATTGTGATTCTCTGAGACGTAAAAAATATATCCTAAGGACTCCTTAGGATATCCTATAAAACGAGCACATATGGTCCTAGCCTCTAACTTGTCCGCTTGCGGTCGCTTGACATGGGCCGGACATCCCCAAATCTTGAGATGACCAAGACTCGGCTTCTTACCATGCCATATCTCATACGGTGTGGTAGGAACGGATTTAGAGGGAACTCTATTCAATAAATAAATCGCGGATAATAAGGCATCTCCCCAAAGAAACATAGGTAGATCAGTGAAGCTCATCATGGATCGGACCATATCCAATAGAGTCCGATTCCTCCTCTCTGACACCCCATTGAGTTGAGCTGTATCCGGAGAAGTCCATTGTGAGACTATGCCATTCTTCTTGAGATAGTTTCGAAATTCCCCACTAAGGTATTCTCCTCCTCGATCTGATCGAATAGCCTTGAGGGATTTTACAGTTTATTTTTCTACTTCATTTCTAAATTCTTAAACTTTTCAAAAGATTCAAATTTGTGTTTCATAAGATACACATACCTATATCGTGAAAAATCATCAGTAAAGATAATGAAATACGAATAATGCCCCCTAGCTAGCACATCGAATGGGACACACACATTAGTATGAACCAGGATAAGTATCTCAGTGGTCCTCTTCCCATGTCCTATAAAGGGTAATCTAGCCATTTTTTCTTGAAGACAAGACTCGCAAACTGGATATGACTTGAAAATCAATGAGCCTAGAAGCCCATCTTTCTCCAATTTGTTCATCCTGTCCTCTCCAATATGGCCAAGCCTGAGGTGCCACAAATACTTTTGGTTTATCTCATCTCTAAACCTTTTGGATCCTATGTCACTCACTACTTGCTCAGACACATTCACAGACACATCGACATGTAAGTGATAGAGACTATCAATTATGAAACCACGTGCAACTAATTTATTTTCGAAATAAATAGAACAACAGTCTTTGTCAAATGTAAAAATATGACCATCCTGTGCTAAACTCAAATAGAAATCAAATTTCTGCTAGAAGAAGTAACATAATAACAGTCTCTAAGCAATAAACTAAAACCAGACGATAGTCAAAGAGGATAGGTGCCCACAGCCACAGCAGCAACTCTTGCCCCGTTGCCAATCCGAAGGGTTACTGCACCTTTCGCTAACCTTCTACTTTCCTTTAGACCCTGAATAGTAGTGCACAAGTGAGCACTAGAACCAGAATCTATAACCCAACTAGAAGTAGAAGAAACCGTAAGATTAGTTTCAATTCCGAGCAAGCCTAACATACCTTCTGAAGGTGTGTCTGCTTTTTTGTTCTTTAGGTTCTCAAGATATGAAGGGCAGTTCCTTTTCTAGTGGCCGTCGACGTTGCAGTGGAAACATTTTTCCTTGTCATTAGCATTTTTCTTTTGAACTTTCTTCTTTGGCTTCTTGTCTTTCTTCTACTTCTTCGCAGCCTTATTCTTTTTCCAAGTAGACTTTCTCTTGGAATTAGAAGTCAACTAAGCAGCAAGGACAGTGCCCCTTGAACCTTTCAAGCCCCCCTCAGCAGTTACCAACATATTCAATAGTTCAGTCTTAGTGCATTCAATATTATTCATATGGTAGTTTACTATAAACTGTTCAAATGAATCAGGAAGGGATTGCAGGATCAAATCTACTTACAATTCCTTGTGTATAGTCATACCGAGCTTCTCAAGCTCCTCTAGGTCCTTGATCATAGTCAGACCGTGATCATGGATAGACTGCCCCTTGCGCATCATTGCCTTGAAGAGCCTTTTGGATACTTCAAAATGAGTTGTCCGACTTTGCTCACCATACAACTCTTGCAGGTGTGCCAATATCTTCCTAGCAGTCTTCATATTCTCATGCTGGCATTGGAGTTCATTGGTCATGGATGCCATGATATAGTACCTGACCCTAATGTCATCATCCGTCCACTTTTGATGCGTCCCACGCTGATCATCAGTCAGACGTGCTGGCAACCTAGGGATATCATTTTCGAGTACATAGTCTAGTTTCTCACAACTCAGAACGATTTTTAGGCTTCTAAACCAGTCTTTGTAATTGGTTCTGGTTAGTTGGTTGGTCTCAAAAATACGGATCAAAGGGTTCGAAGCTGACATTGCGATATGTAGAGAGTAAAGATTCTAGTTAGATTTTGTTCTTAAACTCTATTTATTTTAGAAACTTTTAAAATAAATGTACCTTCCACTATTTTCTCGAGTCCCACACACTCTCCTGGTGGAGAAATGAAAATCCTACGCGACTAGAATTTCTAGTGGGTACTGCGATCCCACCGATTTACATGCCGCCTCACCTAACAGTTATTGGTGACATATAAATGGATGAGTGTACAATTCTTGTACAATGCTTCTCAAGCAAATTACAGTGCTACTTGGTCTCTAAGTCATGAAGATATCATCTAACAGTTATTGGTCTCATTCTTTAGTTAAGTCAGACTCACCGTATAACCGCAGAAATAAAGTCGTTATTGGGTCCTTACCTAACAGTTATTGACGCCTAACCCTACCTTTACCCCTACAACATCTCATGTCTATAGAGAGATCCAGCCCTCCAATGCAACTTGCCCATTGTGTCCAGCCGAGATAAATTAACACCAAAAAGACCTTAGCAGCTCTACTACGATGGAAGACCTATGGACTTAATATTGCATAATCATGTCTTAGTGTTTGCAACCTTGAGCTCTTCATAAGAGGTAATCGATCAATTGATTAGGTAAGCAGGTGAGAGGCTCCCCTTACTTGGAGAGTAAGGTCCTAATTAAGTAACCACCTTTAATGCTTTCCTAGACACCAACTAGATCAATTAATCTAATATGACTAGCTCATTGTTGGTTCACTCTTGACTGATTGAGAAGGTTTTGATTTAGATCTCTTTCGATCGACTATCCACATCTCATGAAAATATATATCTATCCGCTATGCATTGACATAAACATAAACATCCAGGCATAATCACAAAAATAAATGTAACTGGTGATGATCATGGATCTAGGATGGGGTCATAGGACAAGCACATGCACGTCAATTGGTTAGATCGTCTTCAACTCTTGACTCGATCTTGATCTCCTAGGTCCAATTATGATCAACTCCTTCATCCATCTTCAATCAACCCTTGATCTTGATCCGCGCAAGTCTTGCTTATAAAGGCATGCATCGATCAACCATCAACGTGCAACACACATCACAGATTATATCCCAGATTAATTTTAAAAAAAGAATAATTACAATCCTTTTTCATGAGACACGCAGGTCTCTAATACATGAATTTAAGATGCTCGTAGGCATCTGAAAATCTAAATTACATGCCATCGCATAACATCACAGAACATCGCAAAATATTTTAGCACATTTAAAAGGGTTCATCCATGATCATCACCATATGCATCTCATGCATAAATATAATTTGCAGATCTGTAATTGAACTGATTCTGTCATCTCATGAGTTGCTGATCATGCAAGATATGATTCTAAATATTTGTAATCATATTATCAAAATAATAGATCATTAATCCAAGAATACAAAAATTAGCATGCAGAAAAATCAGCAACCTAAAATTCTGCATGCAGAAAATTTAAGCAAGCATAATCTTTTAAATTTTAAATCTAATATGCCTTTAATGATTAATCCTAATCTTAATCTACGTAACCATGGCACTAATACCACTTTTGGGATCCCTCGCATGCCGCAGAAAAATTCTGAACGCAACGGAAGGCATGCGCAAGATCTCGTTCATCGCATGAACTTAATTTAAAACCATCGTTCGTAGATAGATTAGAATTAAAAAAATTTTAAACCATTAGGAAGATCATATTTTCACCTTGTATGGGTAGATGATTAACGCAAACTAATGATCGTGGTTTTGGATGAAGTCTCGCTTGAAGCCGCACATACGTCCGGCCTCTACGGCTATCTACACGAGGTAGAGGACCGATCGAAACCTTTGAATCTCCCCGGGGTGCTAGCTCCCTTGTAGAGAAGACTTTTGATGGCTGATCACCTCCCTTTGAATCAACTCTTGAATGCCTAAGGGAGGAGGAAGAAGAAGGATGGTTCTATGAAGAAGAATAAAAAGTAAAAGCCTTTTGTTTTCTTTTATGTTGGATCCAAAGAAAAGGAGGAAAGGGAGGGCCATACCAAGACTTTTTCCCTTCTTTTCTTTTCCGGCTGAAAGAACGAATGAAGAGGGGCTTTGCTGCCGTGATAGCCAAGGGAGATGAGATGAGGGGTCGTACGCCCTCCTCTTTTGAAGCCCTAGCGGATAGGATGAGCTCCTAAATTTTAAGAGCTCATCCTTATTCCTTTTTTTTAAGAGATAAGCGAGGGAGGGGCTTATTCCCTCCAATCCCACTCCCCACTTAATCATATTAAGTGGGGGGGGGGGGGGGGGGGTGTAGCCACATAGATGGGAGCCCAATCCTTTTCTAAAAGGAATTAGGTGAACTCAATCTATCTTTCATCCTAATCTAATTAGGATTTAATTGAACCATGACTCAATTGAACTCTTCAATCCTAATCCAATTAGGAGTCATTAGATTAATTAGATTAAATTAATTAAGATTCATACAAATTGAGTTCGTATAGGCATTTTGCACGCAGCTATTGAAATAGCTGCTCTGGCTATAGTTTCTGATACTCCGCCCATTTCATAAAGTATTCGACCCGGTTTAATTTTTAGGAGAACCCGGGTTCTAAAATGGAGTCCCAGAGCTCTTATTCCAAGAACTGGTGATGGTGATATTCCCTTAACTGCAGATTTTCCGGACTCCACCCAAAAAAGAGAAAAAAAAACTAGCTCGGACCGTACCGTTGAGTTTGTTGCCTCCCCCAGCAGGAATTGAAACAGGAAAAAGCCACCGAATTCCATCTTTGGAGGAAAGAAAAGAAAGAGTCTTCCAGATGTCCCCTGACAGTACGCCTGGACCTGACGGGTACGAAGGTAGCTTTTATCAGTCGTGTTGGGGCTCCTCCTCCTCAAAACCCGTCTATGGGGATTTTCACAAATCCGCTTCCTAATCACGAAGCAAAGGGCTCAGGAGGAGGTGACGGACCCAAAACATGTCAAAGACCACACTTGCTAATTAGGACTTATTAAAATTTCAGTCCTAATCTAATTAGAACTCTAGAAATCCTACTTCAAGTAGGACTCTAATTTAATTTGAAATTCTAATACAATTAGGACTCTAGAAATTCTACTCCAAGTAGGACTCGTATTTAATATGATCAAGTCCAATTAATTAAATTAAATTACAATCCAATTGCAATTATTCCATCTTCAACTCACTAACTCTTAGCGGGTTAACCAATTATCAATCAAAATTAATTATTTGTGATTTCTAATCACAATTCAACCATCCAATCGGTCATTACCTCTAATGTGTGTGACCTCATAGGTTCTATTCTATCTGGTAGTGAGATATACTGCGATCTCTATTACAATATCATTGAAAACTCCTTTCAATGGGTTGAAACAATTTTAACTCAACTCACCAGGGATCATCGACCATCAAGATAGTCCCTGTGAGTCTCACCATCCACCAGTGACACCTAGCAATATGTAGTGGCTACCCAGCGAAATGAAATGATGAACCTCTAGGTGCAGTTATCGTATGATACAATCCTTCTATCATAGATCTCTACAGAACGGAGGTCATGGATAACTCGTCAAACCCCATCGTCTGTCATATGTCAAGATTTATTCGACTTAAGTTCGAGAGTGAAAAACTCTTTCTCCACTGTACGTACTGCCCCAGTCGAGGTCTTACGAACTCAGTCTTACAAATCACATAGGATCACTCCTTATCTACTAAGGTCGATAGATTCTTTGTAGGTACATACCCTACTCCTACAGTGAACCTATCGCAGCCAATCTACACAACAAGGATCTATATATCTAGAGACCATGTATACGTGCAATCAAACTACAACAACCTCACTGTGAATAGCCGAAGCACCGCAGGTCAAAGGACCAGTTACACTACTGCAACATCAAGTAAGTTACTGACGAGTGGATAGACATCCAAGTGACTTCTTGTCTTGGTCGCGCTCAGTACCCTTGTTCTCTAACAAGCACCTGCACTATCACTTCAGTGTTTCTACACTATGGACTCAAGTCTCATCCATCCATAAGAAAAGTGATCTGTGCATTGATCTCATCGGATCGATTACCGTTCTCGTGATTATCCATCAATCAGGAGTATTTAAAAATTAATCACCAATGACACATGGCTCAAATTCTCAACTCTTGAGAATATGTATCATCATCTTATTAATTTCTTATACGATTCATAGACATATAAACAATATAAATAAAAATGATGCCCATTTATTATGTAATAATAATAAAGTTATGTACAAAATTATGTTCCAGAATTAATAATGTGTCAGTCAGATTGGCTTCTAGAGCATAAATCTAACAATCTCCCACTTATACTAAAGCCAATCATTCATATATCTAAGTCCCATCTTCTCAAGGTGGGTTTCAGTCTTCTGCTGATTTAGCTGCTTAGTGAACAGGTCCGCCACATTGTCCGCGGAGTCTACTCTCTATACCTCGATATATTTCTTCTCGAAGTAGTCGCGTATGAGGTGAAAGCGCCGCTCTATGTGCTTGGACTTCTGATGAGATCTTGGCTTCTTAGCTAGGACTATGGCGGTATTATTATCGCAGTAGAGTGTTATGACATCCAATGGCATTACATCTAACTCTGCAATGAATTTTTTGAACCAGAATGCTTTCTTTGCAGCTTCAGAGGCGGCGATATATTCAGCTTCCATAGTAGAATCAGCAATGATCGGTTGTTTGAAACTCTTCCAATTTATCGTACAACCATTGCACAAGAACACATGTCCAGATGTAGACTTTTTATCATCAATATCAGTCATGAAGTCTTAATTTGTATATCCTTCTACCTTTAACTTTGATGCTCCTCCAAAGACCAAGAACAAATCTATAGTTCTTCTCAAGTACTTAAGAATGTTTTTCATAGCTGTCCAGTGCTCTTCACCTGGATTCGACTGATATCTGCTAGTGACACTCACAACAAGAGCTATATCAGGTCGTATACACAGCATGGCATACATGAGGCTCTCTATTGCCGAAGCATAAGGGATCTTGCTCATGCGTTGAATCTCTTCAGATGTGTTGGGGCACATCTTCTTGGAGAGATGAATCCCATGCCTAAGGGGTAAAAGATCCCTTTTTGAGTTTTTCATGCTGATCCTCTTCAGTACCTCCTCTATGTACATCTTCTGTGATAGGCCAAGCACCTCTTAGATCTATCTCTATAGACCTTTATCCCCAAAATATAGGATGCTTCCCCAATATTTTTCATGGAGAACTCTTTTGACAACCAGACCTTGATCGAGGTTAGCATGGGAATATTATTCCCAATTAAGATGATGTCGTCCATGTACAATACGAGAAACACGATAGCCTTTGCCACTAAGTGGATACCGCCTCTGCCACTACTCCCCCCACCAGATGAAGTTTCTGAAGAGCTGCTCAATAGTTCTCAGAACCTCCACTAGGATAAGAGAGTTGGAGAGAAAGTAAGTCGGAATCGCCGCAAGTACTGACCGGACCAAAGTGATCCTCTCCATCATCGACAGTGTGTGCCTCTGCCAGCCCTCCAATCTGTACGCTCCAGAAAGGTACAATCCCTACTGCGAAGCCGTTGACCCGAGAGCGGGATCCCCAAGTATGTCAATGTGCCCACCTGCTCTCCCACCCCCAGAATCTCCAAAATAGAATTCTTCGCTGGCAACCTCATTTTCGGACTAAAACATATCGCTGATTTGGACAAATTAACACACTGCCCCGACATTGCACAGTAGTCCAGTAGAATCCTGCAGATGACTTGCGCAGCCTGTCGAGTCGACTGGGACAACAATAAACAATCATCAGCGAAAAGCATATGAGAGATCGGCACAACCCCCTCCGCCGGCCTATAAGCCTCTAACTTCTATGTGGTCACAGCATGTCTAAGATCTCTAGAGAGCGCATCTGCATAAATAATGAAGAGCAAAGGAGAGAGAGGGCGGCCCTGACGCAAACCTCCAGTAGACTCAAAGAAATGGAATGGAGTACCATTCACCAAGATGGTGAAAGAGGGACACCGCGCACAACCCATCACCCAGCTAATCCATATCTCGGGAAACCCAAACCCCTGCAAGGACTGTTGTCAGCACTTTTTTGATTCATAAGATTTTGATAGTCAGATTTTAGGTTTGATATAAATGCAATAAAGAACAATAATATTAATAAAATTAAATAATCACACTAAGAAATATAACAAATAACATAATTTTATAATTTTTACAAGTTTTTCAAAGCAGCAATATGTAGTTTGAGAATAGCTAATAATATGCATAGATTTTAAAGCAACAATAATTTCTACACAGCTTTTAAAATTATAGAAGTTTTCTGCACAAATGTTAAAGATGCAGAAATTTTTGCTCAGAAATTAAAGATTATAAAAAATAGATTGCACAAAATTTAATTCTATAGAAAAATCTGCACTAGTAATTTTTTACGCAGATTTTAAGCTTCAGAAAATTTATGCATTGTTTTCAAAGATGCTAAAAATTCTGCAAAGATTTAAAATATGTAAAAAAAATTTATGTATGTTTTTTAGAGTTGCAGAAATATTTTTGTACAATTTTCAAAGCAATATGACTTTTTTAAAAGCATGTGTTATGAAGAAAACAACCTTCTCACTAAAGTTAAGGCTTTTAAATTTCTATACAATTAAACTAAATCTAATTCTATGCTATCAAATTAAATTTTGGCAAACAAATATATATATATATATATATATATATATATATATATATATATATAAAGCAATTTCTAATACAATCAAGCTCACGTTCTTAGATGGTTGGAAAACTAATTATTTTCTAGAGATTGCTATATCATTATTTTATAAAAGAATAATTTACTAAAATAAATTTAGAAGATTGAAAATGAGCTTGCTTGGATCGAGGTGTGTGATATATACTGCCCTAAGATCGTGATTCGCCCCTATGTGCAGATTTACAGCGATCTCGTCCTCAAGGTATAACAGCCCGGTGTTAGATGTATGCCCTAGAAGCCAATCTGGCAGACACATTATTTTTTCTGGGACATAAATTTGTACTAATTTCTAAATGCTCATGATCAATGGATCATCACGAGGACGGTGATCGATCCGATCAGTGCACAGATCGCTTTCCTTATGGATGGACGAGACTCGAGTCCACAATGTAGGGACACTAAAGTAAGAGTGCAGGTGCTTGTTAGAGAACAAGGGTACTGAGCGTGACCAAGACAAGAAGTCACTTGGATGTCTATCTACTCGTCAGTGACTTACTTGATGTTGCAGTAGTGTGACTGGTCCTTTGACCTGCGGTGCTTCGGCTACTCACAGTGAGGTTATTGTAGTTTGACCGCACATATACATGGTCTCTAGTCATATGGGTCCTTGTTGTGTAGATTGGCTGCAGTAGGTTCACTGTAGGAGTAGGGTATGCACTTACATGGAATCTATCGACCTTGATAGAAGAGGAGTGATCCTATGTGATTTATTAGACGGAGTTCTAAGACCTTGGCCAGGACAATAATATACAGTGGAGAAAGAGTTTTCCACTATCGAACTCAAGTCGAATAAATCTAGACATATGACAGACGACGGGGTTTGACGAGTTATCCATGACCTCCGGTCTGTAGAGATCCACGATAAAAGGACTGTATCATACGATTGCTGCACCTAGAGGTTCATCATTCTATTCTGCTGGGTGTCCACTACATACTGCTAGGTGTCACTGGTGGATGGTGAGACTCACAGGGATCATCTCGATGGTCGATAATCCCTGGTGAGTTGAGTTGGAATTGTTTCAACCCATTGAAAGGAGTTTTCAATGATATTGTGATAGAGATCATAATATATCTCACTACCAGTCAGAATGGAACCTATGGGGTCACATACATTAGAGGTATTGACTGATCCAATGGTTGAATGTGATTAGGAATCACAAATAATCAATTAGATTGACAAATAAAAACCCGCTAAGAGTTAGTGGTTAGAAGAAGGATTAATTGCAATCGGATTGCAATTGGATTTAATTAATTGGACTTGATCATGAGTCCTACTTGGAGTGGGATTTATGAAGTTCTAATTGGATTAGGATTTCAAATTAAATTAGAATCCTATTTAGAATAGGATTTCTAAAGTCCTAATTGTCTTAGGGCTGAAAATTGAACAAGTCCTGATTAGATTAGGATTTTCTTAAGTCCTAATTAATTTTAAATTTAATCTAATTAATTTCATGACTCCTAAGTGGATTAGGATTGAAGAGTTCAATAGAGTCATGGTTCAATTAAATCCTAATTAGATTAGGATAAGGAGGAAATTGAAATGGGTTCATACAAGTCCTATTTTGACTAGGATTGGACTCATGCACTAGACCCAAATTAAATCACCCATTAATTTGATTAAGTGGCAGATTTAAATGGATAAGAGGGAGGGGAATATGCCCCTCTCTTTGAGCCATGCGTGGGAGAAAAAGGAAGGGAGCTCGCCCCTCCTAGGTGGCATGAAATAGAGATAAGGATGAGCTCCTAAAAAATAGGAGCTCACCTTTATCCCTTTGCATTTCAAAAAGGAGAGGTGATTTCGGCCAGAATTTTTGATGCTTTTCTTGGGCATTTCGTGAGAACCTCTCTTCCCTTCATTCCTCCTTCCAGCTGCAAGAGAAAAGGGAGAAAAAGAAAGGGTGGTGGCGCTTTCTTCTTCCTCTTCCTTGGGTCTAGCGTATGAGAAAAGAAAAAGGCTGCAAGGGCTTTGTTTTTGTTCCTTGATCCATCCTTCTTCTACCTCCTCCCTTTTGGCATTCAAGAGTTGATAGTAAAGAGAGGACTTCAGCCATCAAAAGCCATCTCTGCAAGGGAGCTAACACCCCGGGAAGATACGTAGGCTTCGATCGAATCATTACCTCGTGTGGATACCCGTAGAGGCCGGACGCGTGTGCGGCTTCCATCGAATCTTCTACAAATCCACGTGAATCAGATTTGCGGAGACCATCTACCCGCACAAGGTGAAGATCTGATCTTCTTAATGATTTTAAAATGGTTTAAAATAATTTAATTCTAATCTATCTACAAACGAAAGGTTTTAAAATACGTTCACGTGATGAACGGATCCCGCATATGTTTTTCCGCTGCAATCTGAAAATTATTTCGAAATTTTCATGGCATATGAGGGATGCTAACACCCGGCTCAGCTTGATCCTTTTTTAATGAGCACGATCGCTAGAAAAATAATGTCAGCTTTAAACTCTTTGACCCAAATCCTTGAGATCAACAGACTGACCGGAAAAGACTGGCTTAGGAACCTGAAAATTGTTCTAAATTGTGAGAAAATAGGGTATGTGCTCGAGAATGATATCCCCAGGCTACCAGCACGTCCTACTGATGATCAGCGTGAGATGCATCAGAAGTGGACTGATGACGACATTAGGGTCAAGTGTTATATCATGGCATCCATGACTAACGAACTTCAATGCCAGCATGAGAACATAAAAACTGCTAGAGAAATACTGGCTCACCTGCAAGAGTTGTATGGTGAGCAGAGCCGCACTGCACGCTTTGAAGTGTCCAAGAGGCTCTTCAAGGCAAAGATGCGCGAGGGGCAGTCTGTCCATGATCATTGTCTGACTATGATCAAGGACCTCGAGGAGCTTGAGAAGCTCAGTATGTCTATGCATAAGGAACTGCAGATAGATCTGATCCTGCAATCCTTCCTAATTCATTTGGTCAGTTTATAGTAAACTACCATATGAATAAAATTGAATACACGAAGACCGAGTTGTTGAACATGTTGGTAACTGCTGAAGGGGCCTTGAAAAGTTCAAGGGGCTCTGTTCTGGCTGCTGAGCTGACTTCTGGTTCCAAGAGAAAGTCTACTTGGAAGAAAAAGAAGTCTGCAAAGAAGCACAAGAAAGACAAAAAGCCTAAGAAGGAAGTTCATAAGAAAAAGGCTAATGACAAAGGAAAATATTTCCACTGCAACGTCAACGGCCACTGGAAAAGGAACTGCCCTTCATACCTCGAGAGCCTGAAGAACAAAAAGAACACACCTTCTGAAGGTATGTTAGACTTGCTCGTAATTGAAACTAACCTTACGGTTTCTTCTACTTCTAGTTGGGTTATAGATTCTGGTTCTAGTGCTCATTTGTGCACTACTATACAGGGTCTAAAGAAAAGTAGGAGGCTGGCGGAAGGTGCAGTGACCCTTCGGATTGGCAACAGGGCAAGAGTTGCTGCTGTAGCTGTGGGCACCTACCCTTTGTGATTACCGTCTGGATTTAGTTTATTGCTTAGAGACTGTTATTATGTCCCTGCTGCTAGCAGAAATTTGATTTCTGTTTCGTGTTTAGCACAGGATGGTCATGTTTTGACCTTTGACAAAGACTGCTGTTCTATTTATTTCAGAAATAAATTAGTTGCACGTGATTTCATGATTGACAGTCTCTATCACTTGCATATTGATGTGTCTGTGAATGTGTCTGAGCAAGTAGTGAATGCCATAGGATCTAAAAGATCCAGAGATGAGATAAACCAGAAGTATTTGTGGCACCTCAGGCTTGGCCATATTGGAGAGGACAAAATGAATAAAATGGAGAAAGATGGGCTTCTTGGCCCATTGACTTCCGAGTCATATCCAGTTTGTGAGTCCTGTCTTCAAGAAAAAATGGCTAGATTATCCTTTGTAGGACATGGGGAGAGGACCACTGAAATACTTACCCTGGTACACACTGATGTGTGTGGCCCATTTGATGTGCTAGCCAGGGATCGTTATTCATACTTCATTACCTTTACCGATGACTATTCACGATATGGGTATGTGTATCTTATGAGATACAAATCTGAGTCTTTTGAAAAGTTCAAAGAGTTCAGAAATGAAGTAGAAAAACAGACTAGAAAAACCCTTAAGGTTCTTCGATCAGATCGAGGAGGAGAATACCTTAGTGGAAAATTCCGGGACTATCTCAATGAGAATGGCATAGTCTCACAATGGACACCTTCGGGTACACCTCAACTCAACGGGGTGTCAGAGAGGAGGAATCGGACTCTATTGGATATGGTCCGATCCATGATGAGCTTCACGGATCTACCTATGTTTCTTTGGGGAGATGCCTTATTATCCGCGATTTATTTATTGAATAGAGTTCCCTCTAAATCCGTTCCTACCACACCGTATGAGATATGGCATGGTAAGAAGCCGAGTCTTGGTTATCTCAAGATTTGGGGATGTCCGGCCCACGTCAAGCGACTACAGGCGGATAAGTTAGAGTCTAGGACCATAAGTGCTCGTTTCATTGGATATCCTAAAGAGTCATTAGGATACAATTTTTACGTCTCAGAGGATCACAATGTGTTTGTGAGCCGACATGCCGTCTTCTTGGAAAAACAGTTTATCCTTGATAGAGGCAGTGGGAGAAAAATTGAGCTTGAAGAGAGAGTCTCTGAAAAGCAACGAGTCATGGATCCTATAGAACCTATTCATACAGAGCCAGTACACGTAATACTTCCTCCATCTCATAGATCTAGTAGGGTCTCCCATCCTCCCGATAGATACTTAGGTATACTAGTAGAGGACACCGAGGAAATGTTCCTCATGGGAGATAGGGAACATGTACAGGATCCCAAGACCTACAATGAGGCGATATCAGATATCGATTTCGAAAAATGGCTGGAAGCCATGAAGTCAGAGATAGACTCCATGTATTCCAACCAAGTCTGGACCTTAGTAGATCCACCAGAAGGTATAGTACCTATTGGATGCAAATGGATCTATAAAAGGAAGATAGGTTCGGATGGGAAGGTAGAGACCGATAAGGCAAGGCTAGTGGCGAAAGGGTATAGTCAGCGCGAAGGCATTGACTATCAGGAGACTTTTTCACCTGTAGCTATGCTAAAATTCATTCGAACATTGCTTGCCATCGCAGCGTTTCATGATTATGAAATATGGCAGATGGATGTGAAAACTGCTTTTCTGAATGGATATCTTGATGAAGATATGTATATGGAGCAGCCTTTGGGTTTTACTTCCAGTGATGGAGATCACAAGGTCTGCAAGTTGCAAAGGTCCATCTATGGACTAAAGCAAGCATCTCGGAGCTGGAATACTCGTTTCAATGATGCAATCAAATCGTTTGATTTCATCAAGAACGAAGAGGAACCGTGTGTTTATAAGAAGGTTAGTGGGAGTGCTGTCGTGTTCCTCGTACTGTACGTGGATGACATCCTCCTGATTGGAAATGATGTTCCCATGCTAACCTCGATCAAGGTCTAGTTGTCAAAAGAGTTCTCTATGAAAGACCTTGGGGAAGCATCCTACATTTTGGGGATTAAGATCTATAGAGATAGATCTAAGAGGTTGCTTGGCCTATCACAGAAGATGTACATAGAGGAGGTACTGAAGAGGTTCAGTATGAAAAACTCCAAGAGGGGTCTATTACCCCTTAGGCATGGGATTCATCTCTCCAAAAAGATGTGCCCCAACACATCTGAAGAGATTCAACACATGAGCAGGATTTCTTATGCTTCTGCAATAGGGAGCCTCATGTATGCCATGCTATGTACACGACCTGATATAGCCCTTGCTGTGAGTGTCACTAGCAGATATCAGTCGAATCCAGGCGAAGAGCACTGAACAGCTGTGAAGAACATTCTTAAGTACTTAAGAAGAACTAAAGATTTGTTCTTGGTCTTTGGTGGAGCATCGGAGTTAAAGGTAGAAGGATACACAGATTCAGACTTTATGACTGATATTGATTATAGAAAGTCTACATCTGGATATGTGTTCTTGTGCAATGGTGGTACGGTAAATTGGAAGAGTTCCAAACAACCGATCATTGCTGATTCTACCATGGAAGCTGAGTATATCGCCGCCTCTGAAGCTGCAAAGGAAGCCTTCTGGTTCAAGAAATTCATTGCAGAGCTAGATGTAATGCCATCACACTCTACTGCGATAATAATGGCGCCATAGCTCTCGCTAAGGAGCCAAGGTCTCATCAGAAGTCCAAGCACATAGAGCGGCGTTTCCACCTCATACGCGACTATCTCGAGAAGAAATATGTCGACGTACAGAGAGTAGACTCCGCGGACAACGTGGCAGACCCGCTCACTAAACAGCTAAGTCAGCAGAAGACTGAAGCCCACCTTGAGAAGATGGGACTTAGATATATGGCTGATTGACTTTAGTGCAAGTGGGAGATTGTTAGATGTATGTCCTAGAAGCCAATCTGGCAGACACATTATTTTCTCTGGGACATAAATTTGTACTTGACTTTATTATTATTGAATAATAAATGGGCATCTTTTCATTCATATTGTTTATGTGTCTATGAATCGTCCAAGAAATTAATAAGATGATGATACATATTCTCAAGAGTTGAGAATTTGAGCCATGTATCATTGGTGATTAATTTCTAAATGCACATGATCAATGGATCATCACGAGGACGGTGATCGATCCGATCAGTGCACAGATCGCTTTCCTTATGAATGGACGAGACTCGAGTCCACAGTGTAGGGACACTGAAGTGAGAGTGTAGGTGCTTGTTAGAGAACAAGGGTACTGAGCGTGACCAAGACAAGAAGTCACTTGGATGTCTATCTACTCGTCAGTGACTTACTTGATGTTGCAGTAGTGTGACTGGTCCTTTGACCTGCGGTGCTTCGGCTACTCACAGTGAGGTTATTGTAGTTTGACTGCACATATACATGGTCTCTAGTCATATGGGTC
This sequence comes from Phoenix dactylifera, assembly GCF_009389715.1. Classification (NCBI taxonomy): domain Eukaryota; kingdom Viridiplantae; phylum Streptophyta; class Magnoliopsida; order Arecales; family Arecaceae; genus Phoenix; species Phoenix dactylifera. The sequence goes on along the minus strand of NC_052395.1, from coordinate 22,368,634 downwards.
CTTGTTGTGTAGATTGGCTGCAGTAGGTTCACTGTAGGAGTAGGGTATGCACTTACATGGAATCTATCGACCTTGATAGAAGAGGAGTGATCCTATGTGATTTATTAGACAGAGTTCTAAGACCTTGGCCAGGGCAATAATATACAGTGGAGAAAGAGTTTTCCACTATCAAACTCAAGTCGAATAAATCTAGACATATGACAGATGACGGGGTTTGACGAGTTATCCATGACCTCCGGTCTATAGAGATCCATGATAGAAGGACTGTATCATACGATTGCTGCACCTAGAGGTTCATCATTCTATTCTGCTGGGTAGCCACTACATACTGCTAGGTGTCACTGGTGGATGGTGAGACTCACAGGGATCATCTCGATGGTCGATAATCCCTAGTGAGTTGAGTTGGAATTGTTTCAACCCATTGAAAGGAGTTTTCAATGATATTGTGATAGAGATCATAATATATCTCACTACCAGTCAGAATGGAACCTATGGGGTCACACACATTAGAGGTATTGACCGATCCAATGGTTGAATGTGATTAGGAATCACAAATAATCAATTAGATTGACAAATGAAAACCCGCTAAGAGTTAGTGGTTAGAAGAAGGATTAATTGCAATCGGATTGCAATTTAATTTAATTAATTGGACTTGATCATGAGTCCTACTTGGAGTGGGATTTATGAAGTTCTAATTGGATTAGGATTTCAAATTAAATTAGAATCCTATTTAGATTAGGATTTCTAAAGTCCTAATTGTCTTAGGGCTGAAAATTGAACAAGTCCTGATTAGATTAGGATTTTCTTAAGTCCTAATTAATTTTAAATTTAATCTAATTAATTTCATGACTCCTAATTGGATTAGAATTGAAGAGTTCAATAGAGTCATGGTTCAATTAAATCCTAATTAGATTAGGATAAGGAGGAAATTGAAATGGGTTCATACAAGTCCTATTTTGACTAGGATTGGACTCATGCACTAGACCCAAATTAAATCACCCATTAATTTGATTAAGTGGCAGATTTAAATGGATAAGAGGGAGGGGAATATGCCCCTCTCTTTGAGCCATGCGTGGGAGAAAAAGAAAGGGAGCACGCCCCTCCTAGGTGGCATGAAATAGAGATAAGGATGAGCTCCTAAAAAATAGGAGCTCATCTTTATCCCTTTGCATTTCAAAATGGAGAGGTGATTTCGGCCAGAATTTTTGATGCTTTTCTTGGGCATTTCGTGAGAACCTCTCTTCCCTTCATTCCTCCTTCCAGCTGCAAGAGAAAAGGGAGAAAAAGAAAGGGTGGTGGCGCCTTCTTCTTCCTCTTCCTTGGGTCTAGCGTATGAGAAAAGAAAAAGGCTGCAAGGGCTTTGTTTTTGTTCCTTGATCCATCCTTCTTCTACCTCCTCCCTTTTGGCATTCAAGAGTTGATAGTAAAGAGAGGACTTCAGCCATCAAAAGCCATCTCTGCAAGGGAGCTAGCACTCCGGGAAGATACGTAGGCTTCGATCGAATCATTACCTCGTGTGGATACCCGTAGAGGCCGGACGCGTGTGCGGCTTCCATCGAACCTTCTACAAATCCACGTGAATCAGATTTGCGGAGACCATCTACCCGCACAAGGTGAAGATCTGATCTTCTTAATGATTTTAAAATGGTTTAAAATAATTTAATTCTAATCTATCTACAAACGAAAGGTTTTAAAATACGTTCACACGATGAACGGATCCCGCATATGTTTTTCCGCTGCAATCTGAAAATTATTTCGAAATTTTCATGGCATATGAGGGATGCTAACACCCGGCTCAGCTCGATCCTTTTTTAATGAGCACGATCGCTAGAAAAACTTGACTCAACCGACTCCTTCATATGCCCAGAAAAGAAGAAAAGATATAAAGCAGAAAAGATAGAAAAAAAAGTTAAAGAGTGGAAAAACTCTATATGTGGAAGAAACTCTCGGAAGATAGAGTACCAGTGAGAAAAAGAGAGATTTGATTTAGATTAAGATTAAGTTTGGAGGAGTCTATTTATAATCTTTATCCGAAGACCGAAGACACGCAATTGTTCTGAAAATATGGAATATTTTGAAAATATCTTTTTGGAAACCAACGTTATCTTTTGAAGAGTCAAACTCTTAGTCCCACAAAAAGGTATTTTAAAGTATTTAAAATAACTAAAGTTTAGGAGATAAGAAAATATTTTTTTAATTAAAACTCCAACAAAAGCTTCACATGATAATATCAATATTTTGAAATTAGGATGTGAGTGCTGAAACTTAGATAAACTATCAATCTTGGTGCATGAGTTTGTGTTAGCTGCGTAGTCTTCTGATTATCTAAGCAAATCACTATTTCAGTGTTTGAGATGAGAATCAAAGTAGGGTCATGGTGGTAAAGTCTAGACCACCCTCAGTGGACGACCCAAAAATAGACACGTGTTTAGCTAGAATTTTATTGTGTAGTCTGTTTCAGTCAGGAATAATTGTCTCATCTTCCTGCTCTCTTCATGTTTCCTCCATGCAGCTATACGAGGTTGTACTGCAGGTAAAAATACATTTTTAATTTTAATTTTCGAAGTTAACCAAAGCTAGAGATATTTTAAGACAAAATATTCAAGACCATTAAAAAGCAAAAGCAAAACCGGAGAACAAAAGAAACATAGTGTCGCCCGCAAATGGCCAAAGTTTAATCTCATCCGACATGCGAGACCTACTCCTTTTTATTTTTTATGTTATTCCCAACTCAGACAGTAAGAATCTGTGCGAATATATTTAATTCCACATCCGCTATGGATTGAATAAATTTTGAATACTTATACAAAGCCAAAAAACTCAAATGATATATTTCAACTAATTTTGTTGGGGTACTGAGTTATAACAAATTGTATTAGAGTGAACTCGGCCCATAGTTTATATGTACTAGAAGATATTGCAACACAGGCCCATCGAGGCTGACAAGAGCCGATCGTAGTGCTTATGATTAGATTTAAAATAAATTTGAACTTTTAGCCAAACACATCAAGACGTAAACGGAAGAAGTATATGAGGATCCAGGACCCTTCTAGATTAGGCTAATATCAATCTCAAGTGATTGTGACAATGTAACTAAATTGAAAGACTACAATTATTTGTGAGGAAATGCCACTGAGTAATTAATAGAGAAGAAATACGATGCAAATTAAACAATCAAGAAAACTGGGGAGAGAGTTCCTAATTCAGAATCGGTGAGACTGAGATACAAAGTGTACAGAAGCATAAGCCATGCGCAAACAATTCTGCAAGCACTTAGTCTCACAACCACCTTCATCCGAGTCTACAATTCATTTTGAGAAGTTGGGAAAGTTGGCCCTTCCAATCTAAGAAACCCATCTCCCTTCTGATCCTTGCTATTAATATTAGCACAAACTCTCATGATATGCTCCGACAATTTTATTCTAATGATGGGTGTTGGGGGAATGAAAGTCGCCCCCTAAGCACACGAGCGCACCAACGGTCCACGGCCTCGGAATCGCCCGACCCCGGATGCCTGACCTGGCGCCCCACCAGGCATCTAACTTCAGGGCTCTTGACCTCGGAAGTCCGACATCGCCGCCCACCTACCGCGGTTGCATCCTCCTGAAGTCCGGTCAGGGACCATACCCTGCCACCGCCTCTAGCGTTTAATGCGAATGGCCTCTGCAAATCCCCGACTCACTCAACAATTAATGCAAACCCCCGACTCACTCAACAATTAATACATATCTCCGACTCACTCAACAATTAATGCATACGCGTGGCTCCTATTATCTACGGATCTTCGGTCCTCCACGGCAAATCAGCTCGGTAGCGTTCGGTCAGCCGTGACAACTCTCTGATCCCGGCCTCACCTCCGACATCAAGATATTAATTCACCTGATCGCGCACCAACTCAAGCAACGTACTAAGTCGTACGGCAACCTCGCCCCATCACATCACAGGTAATCCAACCTCCCTATAAAAAGGGGGACCCCTCATTCCTAGAGGGGGTTGGACTCTGAAACCTGGCAAAATATATCTTCCTCCTCTCCCCTCCTCCACACAGGAGCCCCCTCTGACAAAAACATCGGAGGGCCGGCGCCGGAAACCCCGGCCACCGGCTTTTTTGCAGATCTCCCAGAGGACGCCGCCCGCCGACGGATCGCCGCCCGCCAGTTCTCGCCGGAGCTCCTCCTTCCCAGCAGACCGGTCGCACCCGGGTCCCGTTTCCAGCAACAATGGGTGTTCGAATCCAATCCGAAAACTTAGGCTAGTAGGTAGATGGATCCCTTTGTAGAGGGTATTAACTAGGACTCTCAACAATTGGAAGGCTTCAAGAAGATGCATAAAGAAGGTATGTTGTAGCTCTCAGCGTTACAGTTATTGCACATTTGTTATCAAGTAAGCCTCAACTAATTTTTGGTCTGAAAATTAGACCATTCATGTATCCAAAAAAGAAAAAAAAACGAACCATTTTCATTCTCTGATCTCCCTTCAGAAACCAAGTGAACAAAAGAAAATAATAATACCAAGTGACAGCTTCAAACATGCACCAAAGTGGATTTAGTTTATTGTGCTCTTTTTTGATAACAATTTTACCCTGTTCTGTGTTCGAAAAGATGGTGATAACTAGACAACTATGCTATTAACAAGTGCATCAATTGATGTATGGTAGCACTCCATACATGAAAATTTTTAAGAATAAGATAGCCCCACCGGGGCAGTCACACCCGTAATACAAATATCCACGAGAGACTCCCCTTAATATTATAATTCTTAGGATGAAATGACAGCACTTCTCAAAATTCAAACCAAGATCCTCCCATTTGTTGAAGAAATTATATTATGTACCATATGGCGGTCTTCATTGTGTAGCCCAGCCATCCAGATAAGCATTTGATGGATGGAGCCTGTTGGATTTTTGTTATTTTAAAATAAGATTTGCTTGAAGTGTATATGCTAGCAATTGGGTGCTGCAATAAGTGCAAGGCAGTTACAACTATAACTACGTAAATGCAGTTTCACTCCAAGAGGTGCCAGGTAGTTTTCACAGTTTTTCACACTCCATAAAGGCACCCTTCTCATTCTAAACAGGGGAGATATTATTATTTTTCTATCTATTTGCTGTTACTTTGATCTCTGGTTCAGTTTGAATTCCAGTTTTTACAATCTGTAATTCGAAACAGAGCAGTCTTGTATCCCAAAAACAATATTACTGTGGTTATCCTTATTGCAAACTAGAGGGAGGCAATAATTGTTTGAAAGATAGATTTACAGTCACCTACTACTCTATGGTGAAGCCATTTTCCACTCTTTTTCCCACAATTTTTCAAACAATTATTCAAGTTCGATGGCTTCCTCAAGTTCATCAATCACATCTTTGAATGTTGTACCGCAAGACTTATCCAAACTGGATCATTTTGATGGTAACAACTACAACAGATGGAAGGAGAAGATGGAATTTCTTTTGACCACATTGAAGGTTACACATGTTCTAGAGAACCCTTGTTCTACAATTCCTACAGAAAACCCCACAGAAGACCAACTTACTGTCAAAACGAAATAGGATGAGGATAATTTCTTCTGCCATGGTAATATCCTCAATACCCTCACTGATTCCTTGTTCGATATGTATGCACCAATGAAGTCTGCTAAGGAGATATGGGAGGTGTTGGAGACTAAGTACAAAACAGAGGATTCTGGCAACAAAAGCTACCTTGTAAGTAGTTATTTTGATTTCAAAATGTTTGACAATATGTCTATACTAAACCAAGTTCATGACTTACAACTTATTATTCAGCAAATGAAATCTGATGGCATCCCGGTTGATGAAAAACTCCAAGTGGGTGCAATTATTGCCAAGTTACCACCAAGTTGGAAAGACTACCACAAGTCTCTTAAGAGGGAGTGACAATGACACTCTTGAGACTCTTCAAAGACAACTTCGAATTGAAGAAGAGTCGAGACTTCGAGACAAACTTGAGGAGAATGCAGAAATGACAAAGTTTGCTCATGTTGTTGAAACACACAACCAGAAGGATAAGGAACCACGATTGCAGAACTCTTCCAAAGGGAAGAATAAAAGGAGCAATTTTAGAAAAGGAAAATGTCATTACTGCAAGAAGCAAGGATACTTCAAACATGAGTGTAGACTTCTCAAGAAAAAGGAGCAAGCCAATAATGTTGAAAAAAAACTTGTTATTGTGGTGTCCGAAGTAAACATGGTGGTCAACCAAACTGGTTGGTGGGTGGATACAGGTGCAACTCGTCACATATGTGGAGACAAAAATCTCTTCAAGAAGTATGAGAAAATGAGAGACGAGATCACACTCTATATGGAAAATTCTTCCACTGCGAAAGTAGTTGGAAAAGGGACTACAGAATTGAAGTTCACTTCAGGCAAAATTGTAACTCTGCAGGATATGTATCATGCTCCAGAAATTAGAAAGAACTTAGTGTCTGGTGGTCTTTTGTCAAAGTATGGTTTTAAACTTTTTTTTGAGTCTAATAAGTTTGTACTTAGTAAGAAAGGTGTGTTTGTTGGCAAAGGGTATGCTGACAATGGTATGTTCAAATTGAATTTGATGAATGAAAATATTGCTGCTTATATTGTTGAGTCTTTACCATTATGGTATGCTAGACTAGGTCATGTGGATTATGATTCTATGCAACGTATGATTAAATTGGATTTATTGCTTTCTAATTTGCAAAATAATAAAAGCAAGTATGAAATTTGTGTTAAAATCAAATTAACCAGAAAATCTATTCCAAATGTAAATCGAATTTCCTCAAATTTACTTGAATTAGTACATTCAAATGTATGTGATTTGAATAACAAATTGACAAGAGGTGGTGAAAGATATTTTATCACTTTCATTGATGACCTTTCGAAATATGCTTATGTTTATTTGCTTAGAACAAAAGATGAAGCATTAGATAAGTTTAAGTTGTACAAAGCGGAAGTTGAGAACCTCCTTGAATGCAAAATTAAAATGTTAAGAAGTGATAGAGGGGGGGAATACTTTAATAATGAATTTGATGCATTTTGTGAACATAATGGAATCTTGCATCAAAGGACAGCCCCATATACACCACAACAGAATGGTGTAGCTGAACGAAAGAATAGGACCCTAATGGATATGGTTAATGCCATGTTAGACCATTCTGGTTTACCTAATGATCTTTGGGGTGAGGCAATTCTGTCAGCCACACATATCCTAAACAGAATACCTTCTAAGAAAAGTTTAAAATCATCTTACGAATTTTGGTTTAAACGAAAACCAAATTTGGGTTATTTTAAATTGTGGGGGTGCCTAGCCTATGTTAGGTTGCCTGATCTTAAAAGATCAAAATTAGGACCAAGAACTACTAAATGTGCTTTTGTAGGATATGCCTTAAATAGCAAAGCACATAGTTTTCTAGAGATGGAATCAAATACTATTATTGAATCTAGAGATGCTATATTCTTTGAAAATATGTCCTTCAAAGTGTCTAAATATTTAGATCTAGGTTTATATATTAAAGAAATTTCTCTAGGAAATGATGCTTTGGAGAATTATGAGAACTTGGAAATCAGAAAGTCCAAGAGAATTAAAAAAGCAAAGAGTTTTGGTCCTCATTTTATGACATATCTTGTAGAAGGTAGATCTGATTGTGTTTTGAATGAATATGGTGTTTGTTGTAATATGAAAAATGATCCTACTACATTTGATGAAGCAATGAAATCAAGAGATGCTAACTTTTGGAAGGAAGCTATTAATAATAAAATGGAGTCCATTATGTCAAATAATACATGGAAGCTAGTAGACTTACCTTCAGGTTCTAAACCTATTGGATATAAATGGATTATTAAGAAAAAGTTAAGACCTGATGGATCCATTGACAAGTATAAAGCTAGATTGGTAGCCAAAGGGTTTAGACAATCAAAGGGCATTGATTATTTTGATACCTATGCTCCTGTGGCTAGGATATCTTCTATTAGAGCTCTTATTTCATTAGCCTCCATATGTGACTTCAAAATCCATCAAATGGACATAAAAACAGCATTCCTAAATGGAATTTTGGAAGAAGAAGTATATATGGAACAACCAGAAAGTTTCATAATGCCTGGTCAAGAAAAGAAAGTATGTAAACTGATTAGATCATTGTATGGTCTAAAGCAAGCTCCTAAGCAGTGGCACGAGAGGTTCGACAACATTGTATTATCCGATGGTTTTCAACTAAATGAATCAGATAAGTGCATCTATTCTAAGATGGTTATTAATGATATTGTGATAATATGCTTGTATGTGGATGACATGCTAATTTTTAGCAAGAGTGATTCATGCATTAAAATCACTAAGGATTTTTTGTCATCACATTTTATATGAAAGATATGGGTATTGCAAATACTATTCTTGGTATTAAAATACACCAAATTGATAGGGCATATACAATATCTCAATGTCATTACATTGATAAAGTTCTAAGCAATTTTTCTTATTTGTTTGATAAAGTTTCGAGAGTTCCTTATAATCCCATTTTGAAGCTTGAGATGAATAAAGATCGATGTGTATCTCAACTTGAATACTCAAGAGTGATTGGAAGTTTAATGTATGCAATGTATTGTACTCGGCCATACATAGCATTTGCCGTGGGCAAAGTAGATACACAAGCTATCCAAGCATTGAGCATTGGAAAGCAATTTCTATTGTATTGGGTTATTTGAAAGGAACTAGATCCTATGCACTGTACTATGGAGGAAGTCCTTATGTAATAGAAGGATATAGTGATGCTAACTGAAATTGCATAGGTGATGGATCTAAATCTACAAGTGGATGGATACTCACTCTTGGTGGAGCTGCTATTTCTTGGGGATCCAAGAAACAGACTTGCATAACTCACTCTACTATGGAGTTCGAGTTAGTGGCTTCGAAAGCAGCTGGGAAAGAGGCTGAGTGGTTGAGAAACCTTTTGATAGACTTGCCAATATGGCCAAGTCCGATGCCTCCAATTTCAATACAATGTGATAGTCAAGCCACATTATCAAGGGTATATAGCAAGTCTTACAATGGAAAGTCAAGACACGTAAGTCTTAGACACAAACTATAAGACAATTATTAGAAGAAGAAACAATCACAGTGGACTACGTTAAATCGTGCATGAACTTGGCAGATCCTTTGACAAAAGGCCTAAACAAGGATCTGATTCGTAAAACTTGTTTTGAAATGGGTCTACGACCATTGGAATAAGACCACCAAAAGATGGCAACCTTACCCATGCTCTGGGTTCAAAGGGTAAGAACAAGTCTTGAGGGTAATACTTGTAGCACTTCTTGAAGACCCATGCAGAAATGAATGGTAAGTGCTAATCCTGTAATTAAATGGAAAGGTTGAGTTTAACTCTTAATGGGTTCGCATAAAAGGTGTAATTATCTACAGAAACACCTAGAAGAACTCACCTATGTGAGTGTAAAGTCAGGCCGCTTTTGTCGGGGTTTGGTCAACCACCTATAGCACTCATAAAGTCGGGATAATGTGCATGGCTATCAACGCGTGACTGAGAAGAACAATAGAGATTATGGTGTTGGTATGTGCAGATTTTTCAGTTGTATCATAAAGTACGTTAGTTCAAGGACTTCATGTCTACTAGCATACTGATGTAACTTTGAGAGTCTTGCTCTACGTGAAAGTTTAAACTCTAAAAGTACTTTCATTTATGTATCAACATCTTGTATCACAGCTAATTTATTTTAAAATAAGTGGAGGATTGTTGGATTTTTGTTATTTTAAAATAAAATTTGCTTGAAGTGAATATGCTGGTAGTTGGGTGCCACAATAGGTGCAAGGCAGTTACAACTATAACTGCATAAATGCAGTTTCACTCCAAGAGGTGCCAGGTAGTTTTTACAGCCTTTCACACTCCATAAGGCATCCTTCTCATTTAAAATTGGGGAGATATTATTATTTTTATATCTATTTGCTGTTACTTTGATCTCTGGTTCAGTTTGAATTTTAATTTTTGCAATCTGTAATTCGAAACAGAGCAGTTTTGTATCGTGAAAACAATATTACGGTAGTTATCCTTATTGCAAACTAGAGGGAGGCAATAATTATTTGAAAGATCGATTTACAGTGGCCTACTGTTTTATGGTGAAGCCATTTTTCACTCTTTTCCTAACAAAGCCTATGGTGTGGTGCACCAAGCGCACGTGGCTTAGAATATAATTTCTCCATTTGGAGATTCGGAGAGACTGTCCGAAGACTGAGAGTAATATTTAGGTTGTCATACGTGAGATTCGTGTAACTAAATCTTCACCGTATGCTCTGGATCTTTATCGTACACTGCTCTGGATGCGACATTGCCAGGCGTCTTAGTTGGATTGGACTGGGCCGTCGGACAATTTAGTGGACCCAAACGGCGAACTGGAGAGATTTGGAGATCTCGGCCTATTGAGATCCAGCTGCTGTATTTGCGCTTTCCTCTTCTCTCGATCACTCGCGCGGCGGTTCATGGCGTCTCCCTTCTCTCCAGGGCTTCTCCTCCTACGCCTATTGAGAACAGCGCGATCTCGGCATCACCCTCTTCCCTCCTCCTCCTCCTCCCCCTCCTATTTCCCTCGCCGACGCTCTGCGCTTCTTGAAGCTTCCGTTAATCTCGATCTCGGCGGCCGCGATGGCGGTTTCCTCTCCTCCTCGAGGGCTACCATGCCTCTCATATCGCCATCGGTTTATAGGGTTTTCTTCTCGACTCGGACCTCGGAGCTCGACGAAGCGCAGGGACCGGCTGTCATAGATTACCGGTGCGTGGTCTACTTCTTGCCATGGAATGTTTACGATTTTTCTAGGGTATTCTTCCCTTCCTTCGGCGAAACAGCTGGAGGTTTATGGTTTGTCGATGCAACGTTAGGATTTTGCAGTGAAATTTCGTGGACTTCTATTCACTACGGAATTGGATATGATATATCTTCTTGAGATCATTCTGCTTCTAATTTGCTCTTCAGATTAGGGCTTTTCTTGTTTTTTTTAGTCTTTAAACTACGTATGCGCGGAACTTTACTTAATTGGGAGTTCTAAATTTTTTTATACATTATTTTTTTTGAGATTTTCTTCTCCTTTTTGTCCAAAATTTGGAACTTTTATGAGAGGTTTCGTATCTTACTCCACTTTTTTCAAAGCTTTGTCTTAATCAAATTATTTTGAAATGATTTTGGATAAGGTATAAGCGAATTTTGAAACATTTTAAAAATTTTCTCTTTTTTTGAGTAATTTTTTATTTCTTGCCAGGTCTCTTCTGTCAGAGGATGAGTTTCATAGGTTGGCAGATGCTACGATACACGATTTGCAAGAAAAATTCGAGGTAATTCGCATCATTAAGCTATAGAGATTAATATTCGTTTTTTTATTTTTTGTTGGCAATTCTATTGCCAGAATATTGTTCTTATCAGGGCTTAAACTTTTGCTTTGCTTATGTGGATAAAATTTTAGCTATTAAGTCTCAGAAGTCTACGATTTTCGTCCCTTGGCAGGAGTATGGTGACTCTGTCCAAATAGATGGTTATGATATAGACTACGGGGTGAGATGAGATAAATTTCTCGAATTTGTGCTTATCTGGAAGCTTTTCCCTACTTAGTTTTAATTTGGTCCGTTGCTTTATATTTGAGCAGAATCAGGTTTTGACATTGAAGCTAGGGAGTTTGGGCACATATGTTATAAACAAGCAAACTCCAAACAGACAAATCTGGATGTCTTCACCAGTAAGGTATTGTTCTCTATCTAACCTTTAGATATTATTGTTACCTGTTCAATGCTTTGGCATGTAATCATGTGTAGCTTCCAGGAATAAAGTTTGAGAGAAAAGAAAGACTATTTCATCAAGTACCAAATTGAGTCCTAGACTTACTGGTTTTGTTTTTATGTCTACAGTCCCACTATTTACTCTCTTCATAGTTTCATTATTCTAAACTTAGCAACATAAGCTATCTGCTTCTGTGGTTTCATGGCTCTTCACAGTGTTTGCCAGTTTTCAGTTTTGAAGCATTGGTTTCTCGAACTCTTTGAGCGAGCAGGCATAATATACAAGGATTTTCTGACTGTGATGGATTATCAAGGTTGGAAAAGGTTTTTGGTGCCAAAATGGCAAATCTTGTCATGTTCTTATTGTTCAACAGATGGCATTTGAATTGGATGATGGTAGTGAGGAGGATTCATGAAACAAATGCTATAAAAGATATACTTATCATAGAAATGGAACTTGTGGCGGAATAACATGCTGTTATGAGCAAATGAATTTGGAGAGTGGTATGAGAGCAATGGTCCATGAATGGTTACCATTTAAATATTCCAAGGAGTAGATACCTGTAAAGCATCCCCTGCTAAGGAAACAAATGTAAAATAACGATGAAGGTTCATGAATAGATATTCTAATATTAAAATATGGTGATATAGGGGTTCATTGGTTTATATCATGGCATTAAGAAGACCATATAAGGTGTGCACAAAATTGATAGATAAGAGTATGGTTTGTCAGAGAGGCATTAAAGGTGCGAAAGGCAATAAGGTAACAATGGGCATTGATTTGCAGGTGGCCTCTGCTATAGAGGAAGTGCTGGACTATAGCATTTACTCAGAAAATAGAAAAAGAATTGTTTGAACTTTGAACTGTGTAGACAGCATTTTCTAAAAGATGGTCTTTTTTCTTCTTTGATTGATATTGGATGGGGATGGGGGGACAGAATGGTGGATTTCTTAGCTTATCAATGAGCTAAAATTGTTTTGTACCATTTTGAGTGAGGGACTGGTAAACTGCCAAGGGCACATAGACTTGGATTTTTTCGCTCTCCTTTCATAGTGCATTTGGTAAGTTTTTAGTTGAGCATATTCCAAAATGAGATGTTTATCCTTGATGAATAGGTGGGCTATTTTGGGGAGAATGGGGATGGCAAGATCAAATCTTGTTTTGTTGTTAGTATAACTCATGTGCGTGGGTAAATTATTTAAGAGATTTGTAATGCGCTATGCAATTTATGTTTTTGCATAGTCTCATTCTATTTTCAGGCTGCTTGCCTTGTAAAATCTTTGTACAAGATAGATCTAGATGTTTATACTCATTTGGAAATGCTGTGGAGCAAGTGTGCCTAGGAAGCATCTTTTCCATGGTAGAAGAGCTGCTAAGAGCTTGGAGAGAGAAATGGAAGAATCATAGAGTAAAAGCTTTTATGTTCGAAGACCATCATGGCCTTAAGAAACCAAGGAGATTGAGGATTTTTTTTTTTTAAACTCTCGTCGAACTGGGTAGAGGGATCAAGTCTCCCATTTTAAACCTAGAGTTTTAGTAGCCTCCATGAGGCTCTTTCTTATTATATGCATCACTTGGGACCTCTTTGTAGTTTGCAGCTTCCACTTATTTTGATATTTTTTATATGTTCTGTGTCATGAAATGAGAATGGATGAAACCAATTTACTGTAATGTAGTCGCATGCCTCAATTTCACAGAAATCAAGATACGTGTAAATTGATTTTCAGATTCGATATGACCTAGAATTATCATTTTATGCTTCCTGTCTTATATCATGTTTGTGTACTTCTTTAAAGTGTTTGTTGTGCTCTATTATTATAATGTTACAGCATGTACATATGTCGCAATACTGCTGCTAAGGCCAACATCTTAAACAGATTCCATGCAGTCAAATTGAATGCCAATATGGAACATAAGTACATGTATAGAGCATCTAACTTTTCGCCCCTTGAGGTCCACAATGTTGGGTTTCTCATCATCTTTCATTGTGCTGCTTAATCTGAAGGAAGCTTATTGTAGATTTATATGGATGATAGATAACAGATATGAAGGTGGAAAAGACCAAAGGGAGAAACTACATGGATTTGAAAAGTTCCTTTCATGTTGTTTGCAAGTCCAAGAGGGGAAGGAAAGTTGATTCTTTCTAAATGAACTTTCTTCTACCAGTGTTTGCTAAGTAGCTTTGCCAGATTGTTTTGTTTTGTATGGCAAAGGAATAAAGGTAAATAAAGCAAAATCATTTTCTACACTGCTATTTAATGCCTTAAATAGGGAGTGAAGATTTTCAACATCATTCTGTTTGAAACATTTTTCATTCTGGATATGAATTCCAGGATTACATATATGTGCCTTTCCATTCTCTTCATTCTTATCTTCTTTTGCCAGTTCTTCTTCTAATTCCGCTTCTTATGCCTGATGCCGGTTGGTTATGTTCTTCTTAATTCATTTTTGCAGTGGGCCAGCAAGGTTTGATTGGGATGTGGCAACGAAGTCGTGGATATATAGGCGGAATAAAGTGAATCTTTTGCAACTTCTGGAAGAAGAACTGGGGCAGCTATGTGGTAAACCCATTGATCTTTCTTGAGTCAACAATATTTACCCTGAAAACGAGCATAAATTTGATCGACTTTTCTGGCAATAGACGCACTTGTAAAACAAAAAAAGGTCTCGACTTTTTTGAGTTAAAAATTTTTTATTTTTTTGGTTCAACTAGTCAATCAAATGTATATTGACATGGTCAGCAGCCTGCATTGTTATCATTTGGCAGCAAACAAGTTGTCAGCTATCATACTTGGGAGTAGGAAGTCATGTCCAGCGGTACTTTAAATGATGATGGGAAAACTAATTCTGATTTTTGTTCATCCAATGCTGTAAGGCCCAAGTGGCTTGATGTTGTCCCACCTCTTCTTCATTGATCTTTCACAGCTTGAGGGATGAAACATCAAGAGTCTCACCAGACTTGCTGGATATCTGTGCCTTGGGTTACTTTTGCTTTTTTATTGGGGTAGGTCCAGTGTGGTTTGAACCAGTTGTTCCTTGTTCGTTAAATAGGAGCAAACATCATTGCTGAAGGGCCATTACAAGATATATTGGAATGTTTGAAGGTTATTGATCTTCCATACAAATAAATTGCCATACAAAGTCATGGTATTCGTGCCGAGCTTGGCAAATATTAGAACACTTGCAATCCCAGTTAAGAGTGATATAGTTTCAGGCCGCATTATATATCCACGGTATGTAGAAGATTTTGAGTTAGCTTCAACTCTGTTATTTGGGTAGTTATCAAAGAGCATTGGAATTTCGGCTCTCAATAAGAATAGGAGTTTGATGGTGGGATCAACGGGAAGCTCATTCCATCCCTTGGGATCCCCTTGAAGGACAGCATAAAATGGACCAAGTAACTAAAGCGAAAATCTGCTTGCTACTAGAAAGTAAAGTTTAAGGTGGGGATCCTAATGATTTTATCTGGACAACTACGTACAAGTTAGCGGGTAAGATATAATCTTTCAAGCGGTAATTGTTATAGAATACATAATGGCTTTGATATTTCTATTTTTTTTAAAAACCCTCTTATAGATCTTTTTGAGTCCTGTGGGGTCGGGGTCGACCCTGCAATCTTCTGTCTTCTTCTCCTATCTCCCTCTCTGTCCCATGGGCGATTTTTTCTCTTCCCCTTTCTGCCAGATCCAGGAGATCATTCCCAAAGAGGCCCTAATAGTGCAAGAACATATTTATTCATGCTGCAGGAGATATAAAGATAGTTGCTGCAGTTGATGCAGATCATGTGGATGGGGAATAATGGTAATGAGATCCTGTTCAAGCTTCAGTAGAGGACGCAAGGATGGCGATTAAATAATTTGGTAAATGGTTTGGACCTTATGATTCTGGAAAAAAGAGAGAGAGATAACCCGGTGCAACACCTTAGAGAAGGCGGGTATTGGTGTCATGCGACCTATTCATCCAGGCCAGGCTCGGACCATTCTCAGCCAATAAAGTGTAATTAAAATTTGTGAGATTTGGACACGGCCCGGTTTTTGTACCTATTTTCAGGCCCGAGCCTACTTTTTTTTTTTTTTTGGTACATTGGCGGTTCACACACAATGGACGTGAGTACAGCCTAAAAAGTCAGGCAATAAAAGACAATGCAATGGAGCTAAAACATAATCATGGTTCTCCCAGATAAAATCTCTGGAGTGATGAGCTACATAAGATGCCACCCAATCCGCCGCATTGTTGGCCTCTCTGAACACATGAATAGCTCGAGAGGCGCCGCATTCGTCTAAGAGACGACGAATGTCATGGAGCAATCCTATTCCTTTGACAGCAATCTCCAGACCCTGGATCCCCTTGATCACCATCACGAGGTTCCCCTTAACACTACCGTCGAAATTTACCTTAAGAAAACCAGAAAGTGGGGGCTCCTAGGAAACAAGCATAATCCTGGACGCTACTAGAGCAGAATGAGAGCTCCATATTTCTCTAGCCAACCCAAGGGATAACGACGCAATAGTGTCAAGGACCTCCGCCGCATGAAGTAGGACTCTTTCCACCACCACTCTCGGATGCGCACTCCGATCCTCAAATAGTCGGGCATTCCTATCTAGCTAGCAATGGTAAGCTAGATAGGCTGCCCGAGTTGGCTACTCTAGAAGTCCAGGTCGCCGAGAAGACTCAACCAGGAAGGTCAGGAAGTCCTTTGTCGATATCCATCCCGGATGCAGCTCCGCTGAGGTTGGGACACACTCCCATATCATAGCAGCCTGCTAGCAGCCAAAAGGAACATGGGGGATAATCTCCTCCGCCTCCTAACAGGCCTAGCAACTCGAAGAGATGTCCATCCCCCACCGTGCTAACACTTCCATGGTGGGCAGACATCCCCATGCCACCTTCTAGACAAACAAGGCCACGCGGGGGTGGATGCGCAGCCTCTAAATCCACCTCCCCTCAATCTGCTGCACTGTAGTCCTCCTGAATAGCTCAAGAAGCTCCCGGGTCCGCACCTTTGGTCAGCCAGTCCTGCCCCACACCCTCCTATCCTCCGCCTCGCCTACCGGGATCAGCACTACCAGCACCCACTCTGCGAGATGTCCTCCAAATGCCTGACGTACAAGGTCCACATCCCAATCTCGCTCACCATGGGCAAACAGGTCACTGATCTTGCACCTCTCCAGCTTGCCCAGGTCAACGTAGGTGGGCCATCTGCTCAAAGGTACATCAGACAGCTAACAGTCCCCCAAAGCATCCACTTCATGCCAATCACCAATCTTCCATCTGATCTCCGGCGTGAGAGCATATCTCCCTCTAAAGAAAGGAGCTATGCCGACCCACGCAAAACACCGTTAGATCCACCGGATCACCATACTTGGCCCTCATCAGAGAAACCCAAAGACTCGCCAGCTCCAATATAAAACTGACAGCCATCCTCGTAGCGAAGACCTCCCATCGCTCGATAAAGGAGTGGATCCCCATACCACCATATCTGGTCAGTTGGTAAACCGTGTCCCACGCTAGTAAGTGGACACCCCTGCTGCTCCCCTGCCTCCTCCAGATGAAATCCCTGAAAGAACGCTCCAACCACCGTAGCGTTGCAATGGGCACCAAGATGTCGGATAAGAGGTAGATAAAGACTCAGCTAAGAATTGACTGTACCAAAGTGATCATACCTATCATAGACAATGAGCTCGCCTATGTTGGCAGGAGGCAGGGCGAGCGGGCCCGCGCCCCCCGTCACGAGCGGGCCAGCCCCCCCCCCCCCCCCCCCCGCGCCCCCTATCGCGAGCGGGCCCGATGACTGGGCCGCGACCCATGAATGGGGCGCGAAGGCCTCAGTTGTGCAGGGCCCGCAGGCCCATCTCGCATTGGGGCCGCAGGCTCTGATGCTTTCGGGCCAGAAGGCTGGCCCGCGGGCCCGTGCCCCCCAGGCCCAGGCTGGTGGGGGGTCACAGGACATGGCGACGTGTAGTCCGTGTGCCCAGCTAGCCTCTGGCCTAGGGGACAGACTTGAGCCGGCTCCTCTGGCCCAGGATGAGCCGACCTGGGATGGAGGCCCTATGACAGGCCCTTTCCGGTATAGCCCACCCTGTCAGGAGTTGGCGGCTGGTCTGGGGTTCCCGCAGGTCGGTGGTCAGGACCCTCCCATGGTGGGTATGCCGAGTGAGACTCGGCTCTGGGATGCTCATGCGGGTCTCGGAAGTGGACCAGAGGGGGTTTTTCGCTTTGGCCCGCCTGTCCTCACTGCAGGTGTGTTGGAGGATGCTACCCTAGGTAGGTGCTTGGTGGGGGGCCACCCCTCCCCACACATGGAGGGGAGCATGGCCGCTGCACTGCCACCAGGAGTGGGGATGGACCACTCTACCGCCACCCAGCGGGTTAGGGCAGTTGTTATGGGGCTCGTAGCCGCACCTGGTGGAGTGGAGGAGGAGCGAGGCTACCTGGGCGCTGAGCCTAAGGATGGTCCCGCGACTTTAGGAGAGGATGAGTCTGAAGCCGACTATGTGGACTGTGATCCATGATGATTCTTTCTTGGAATTGTAGGGGGCGGCCAAGCCGTCCTTCATGTCTTCGTTCAAACGATTGGTGCAGATCCACTGTCCGGAGATCTGTTTCCTTTGTGAGATCCAATTATCTGGTGAGGGGCTTAGCCGATTGAGGCGGCGTATGGAGAGGGATTGGGAGACCTATGCAGTTGACTCCCAGGGGTTGTCGGGAGGGATTTTGGTTCTGTGGAGGCGGGGTGTGGCGACGATTGATATCTTCCACAACTGCTCTCAACAAGTAATCATGGTCATATCAAGACCCGACGCTGTTCCATGGGTACTGTGTGGTGTATACGCGAGCACGGACCACCGGGTTAGGAGAGTCCTTTGGCAGGAGATCACCAACCTGACCGCCCAGGGTATTCCGACGGTAGTGATTGGTGACTTCAACTGTATTCTGAGTGAGGATGAGAAGCGAGGGGGCGCTGCCTTTACGGATCGAGTGGACAGGAGGGAGTTCCGTGACTTTGTGTCGCGGAACGGCCTGGTAGACTTAGGTTTCTCTGGACCACAGTTTACTTGGTGCAATAATCTGCTGGGCAGTGCTAGGGTTTGGGAACGATTAGACAGGGCTTTTGCATCCCCTGATTGGATCCTCCGATTTCCCTCTGGCCGGGTCAGCCACCTGCCTCGGATAGCCTCGGACCATTGCCCATTGCTACTCTCCACCTCACCGGGTCTTACGCATCACAGCCCCTTCCGCTTTGAGAAGGTTTGGCTGTCGTACCCCCAGTCTTGGAATATTGTTCGCGATGCGTGGCGGGTCCCGGTGCATGGTGATCCCATGCAACGGGTCTCACGCAAACTCGAGTTGACTAAAAGGCGCCTTCGCCGATGGAACCGTGAGGTTGTGGGTAATATTTTCCAACGATTGGAGGGCGTAGAGTCCTCGATCGCCGAGTTGCAAAGGAAGGAAGACCTAGGGGGTATGCTCCCAGAGGACGATATGGTTGATCTCCGGGGACTGCTCGCGACTCACCACTCGTTGTTACATCAATATGAGATTTTCTGGCGTCAGAAATCCCGCGTGCAGTGGGTAAGCGAGGGAGATCGTAATACTAGGTTCTTCCATCGGACTACGGTTATACGGAGACGGAGGAGCATGATTCACTCTCTGCAAGATGGGTCCGGACATCGAGTAGAGAGCGAGCCTGCCATCCGTCAGGTCTTACTCGACTTTTTCCGTACTAGATGGACGGCGGATGAGGAGGCCAGTGATGGGGACCGCCCTCTGAGGTGGATGTGGGTATTCGTGATGCTGAGAGTGTAGCCTTGATCCGGCCGGTGTCGGCGCTGGAGGTACAGGAGGCAGTCTGGGCCTTGACTCCGGACAAGGCCCCTGGACCTGATGGTTTTCCCCCTTTCTTCTTTCGGCAGTACTGGAGTATTATCCGACTAGCGGTGGTGGAGGCTATTCAGTGCTTCTTTACCCAGGCAGCCATGCCTGTGAGCTGGAAGGCTACCTTCATCACGCTTATTCCTAAGCGTCAGAATGCAACCGAGCCCTGTCACTTTCGTCATATTAGCTTGTGCACAACCTTATACAAGGTTGTGGCAAGAATTATGGTAGGCAGGATGAAGCCCCTCTTACCTGACATCATTAGCCAGGAGCAGGGGGCTTTTGTGGCTGGCAGAAATATTTCTCACAATGTTATGTTGGCCCAGAAAATGATGTGGGATCTTCGGCGAGCTTCGAAGCGGCACAGCCTAATGGCAGTCAAGTTGGATATGGAGCGGGCTTATGATAGGATCAGGTGGAGGTTTCTTCAGCGGGCGTTGAAGGCTTACGGTTTTCCGAGGCAGTGGACTGATTGGGTGATAGGGTGTATCCGTGGGCCAAAATTTTCTATCTTGGTCAACGGCACACCGTCATCCTTCTTTGAGTCCACTTTAGGATTACGACAGGGATGTCCCTTATCCCCTTACTTGTTTATTATCTGTGCTGATATCTTATCTCGGTCTTTGGAGAGGGTGTGCGCTTGCCGGGAGCTGGAGGCCTATACCCCAGCCCCGGGGGCTCGACCTATCTTTCATTTACTTTTTGCTGATGACTGTCTTCTTTTGACCAGGGCACGGACTTCAGACGCTCGGATTCTCCGCAGGGTGGTGGTAGACTATTGCGCGGCATCCGGCCAGAGAGTGAATTTGCTTAAGTCTACCATTTCTTTCAGCTCCAGCACGGAGAGCAGAGTCAGACAGGAGATCAGAGGGATACTGCAGATACCAGAGCAGGAGGGGGCGCTCACCTACCTAGGTGTTCCTATTACTGGCCGGAGGCTACGGGTGGTGGAGTGCTCGGGTCTGGTGCAGCGAGTCCAGAGCAGGCTGGAGGGCATCCTCCCTATCCATAATGGGGAGAGTGACACTGGTTAGAGCGGTGCTGGGATCCATACCGGTGTATCTTATGGCCAACACAGTGGTTCCGAAGACGATTCTATTGAGGATCAATCTTCGGAGCAGCAGCAGACGATTCTATGCTTAGAGAAGCTCTAAAAAGCAAGGACTGATTAGACGCCTTCTTCGGAGCTTCTTGTGGGGGTCATACGGTGGAGGTCACGGAGTGCACCTGGTGGCATGGGAGCAGGTGTGCCTTCCTACCGGCGAGGGTGGCTTGGGGGTGCAGTCCCTCATAGTGAGGCGCGAGGCGCTCCTTGCTCGGCACGTGGCTCGGTTCTTGTTAGAGCCACATGGCCTCTAGAGTCAGGTGATGGCAGCTAGATATGGTCGGGGGGTTTCAGTGGCGGCGGGGGGGGGGGGGGCGTCGAGTCTCCTTCATGTGGCGCGAGATCAGGAGGTACATGCCATCTGTATTGGCGCATACCAGGTGTTTGATTGGAGATGGCCGGAGTATTGATGTGACCGGCGATTCATGGGTGGACTCCCTTCCCCTGAGTTGCTGGCCGACTATGGTTCACACCGAGGCAGTGGAGGGGCTACGGGTGTGTGACCTCCTAGTTCTAGGAGGGGCAGAGTAGGATGAGGCCAGACTCAGGTTGTTGTTTGGGGCACACCTAGCTGCGAGGATTCGGTCCCTTCCGTTACCCGGATGTGGGGGGCCGGACATCAGGGTGTGGGGCACCTCGAGCCGGGCCAGTGTCAGATTAGGAGATCTCTCCCGCATTATTCCGGCGGAGCACGAGCCGTGGCCGGACTGCACCTGGACTTGGAGGTCGGGTCTTCACCCGAGGGTAGCTCTCTTCCTATGGAAGATATGCTGGGACCGCCTTCCGACGAGAGCCGAGCTGAGCAGGCGTGGCTGGGGGGTCCCGGTAGAGTGTGAGACGTGTGGAGCTGAGGAGTCAGTGGACCATGTGCTCTTCCAGTGTACATGGGCGAGGGCGATATGGCAGTGACTGGGATCCCGCAGGGAGCGCGGAGTGCGCGACTACAGTTTCTCAGGGTGATATGACAATGATTAGCCAGTTCACAAACTTGCGAGGAGGGTATCAGAGCGACTTGCACAGCATATCAGATTTGGTTGGCTAGGAACCCTCGTACTCTTGACGAGCGCAGGATGTCACCGAGGTTTGTGGCAGAGCTTGCTCGGGCACAGGCCACAGAGATCAGGCCCACCCTACCTACAGACAGACCTTTGACAGCTTGGGATACCTGGGGCTCCTCTCTTGCTTCGGCAGCTCCTCGGATGGTGTTTTTTACCTGGGAGCCCCCACCCCCGAGCTTCCTCAAGGTCAACTTCGATGGGTCGGTTTTGGATGGCGGCACACGTGGCGGTGTTGGTTGTCATACGGGACTCGCACGCTAGGGCGGTAGCTGCAGGTGGCTGCCAGTTGTTTGATACATCGGTCCCCGGAGCAGAGCTGCGTGCAGCCTGGGCAGGCCTTCGTCATGCACGGATTGTGCTGCGGGCCAGCTCGATTATGTTAGAGGGTGACTCGGCCACTGTCATCGGGTGGATTCAGAGGGGTTGAGGGGTGGGGGCACAGACCACCCCTTGATCCGCGATATTGTGGTGATGATGAGAGATGGGATGGCCATCCAGGCCAAGCATGTATTCAGGGAGGCCAACGGGGCAGCCGATTGGGTAGCTGCCTACGTAGCCCACCATTCGGGGTATGCTTTTTGGTCGGAGGAGGGGGAGTTGCTATTGGCACTCCGTGAGTTACTGTATTTTGATCTTATTGGGTGTATTCACACACGTACTGTATGAAGCACCTGTTTTAAGCAAAAAAAGAAAAAAAAAAAAAAGAAAAAAGGCTAGAGCCTACTTCTAGCTTCAGGCCGAATCTCAAGCTTCTTTATTTTTTTATGGAAAAAATATAAAATGTGAAAGAAAAGAGGGGTTGTATAAGAAAAAAAAAAGAGAGAGAGAGAGAGGCGAAGGGAGAGAAGAGGAAGCGGATGGAAGAGGTGAATGAGGAGAAGGACGATCACAGAAGTTCGGGCCAACCAAAATCAGAGTTTACCCTCTTTAGTAGGCGAGCTCATATTTTAGGTTAGCTAATTTTTGGGCTTAAAATCTATATCCAAGTCCATCCAAAATACTTTGTGCTTGAGCAAACTGAACAAACCATCCAGCTTGTGAACAGAACTACTTGCATATGAGAGAAGATGCGAATAGATATCTATCTTTTATTCAGTAGTAAATCTTTTTTCTCTACATGTTGCGCATGCATTTCCACTACGTCTGAAGGATAACATCTGAGCTTCATTACCTGTCTATGTTCCCACAAGAAAAAGTATCTCAACCTAGTTGCAGACCTGAGAACCTCCTCTTTTCTCTCTCTCTCTCTCTCTTCTTTTATATAAAAAAGAGATAAAAAGGAAAAAGAAGTTGCTCCCGTCTGTATTCTAAATTTAGAATGTCTCCTCAGTCGGAATAAAAAGTTAGGATGTTTAACATCCCCAACCGTCCATCCCATCTCTTGACCAAGTGACAACCGAGCGATCGTATTTAAATTTCCCAAGAAGGAATACTAGCCTTCTAATAAATGACGAACTTCTGTCCATTTTAACTGACTGCCGGCTCACGATTGCTGGGACAAAAATCATCTTCAAATTCAAGATAAAAAAAAAAAAAAAAAACATGTACAGAACTTAACCAGACAAGGCTGCTATCGTGCTACTAAAGAGGACAAAAAAAAAATGAATAAGACAAACATTCCCATTCTCAATGTTTCTATTCGGTATACACACAAATTTTGGTACAAAATTTACCCCCACACACCGGTCTCTTAGTGCAACTAAGAAGTGAGAGCTTTTAAGCGAAGCAGTGGCTACCATGTAAATAAATATGGTTAGTAGCTATATATATATATATATATATATATATATATATATATATATATATATATATATATATATATCTGGGGTCTAACCAATTTTTGTTTTTCCCGAATTGAAAAGTGTCAGAGAATAAAAACTAGTGAGCAGCAG
Organism: Phoenix dactylifera; assembly: GCF_009389715.1. Lineage (NCBI taxonomy): Eukaryota > Viridiplantae > Streptophyta > Magnoliopsida > Arecales > Arecaceae > Phoenix > Phoenix dactylifera. The sequence goes on along the minus strand of NC_052395.1, from coordinate 22,344,946 downwards.
TCCACAGGATCTAGGGATGGCCCATCAACAACGCCATTCTGCATCACAAGAAAAAAAAGGAGGAAAAAAAAACCTACTTCAGATTAGAAAAGAAATTGTCTGAGACCAACAAACCAGGAAGACGACACAGTATCAGCAAGTCCAATACTGAATTGATTGGATGCGACTTTAAATCAATATTCCATATAGTCGTATGTTAAAATTATGTGAACCTCAAAGATTCCCCACACGTTTGCCCGTGCCCTACATTCAGCAACGAGCACTAACACGCGATTTGACCTACCATGAGACAACATAATTATATTATTCAAAAATACTTCAATAATCAAATCTAACATAAACTGAACTCACGACAAGGGACACCATGTCCCAACCAACCGAAATCTCTCATCAGATCAACTAGACCCTAGATGCCTGCCGTTGCTTCTAAAACACTTTAATGAACTAGACCCTAGATGTTCAATTAAAAAAAAAAAAAAAACTAGAACCTACATATCTACCTAATCAACTCGGCCCCCAGTATTATTTGAAAATTTTTCAATAATGCAAGTGCAATCCACCATTGCTTCTAGCTCCAATGAAGAAGGTGGCGGATTGACATCACACACACGGACCACCAGGCCCTAGATTTGTACCAGCATGAATGATGAAACCAATGCGTCAGCCAGAAGTTCTGGATCACCAACAAGTACTCTCAGCATGAATGATGACCACATGATTGATGAACCACCCATCAATTATTCTATTCAGAAATTTCTAGCAGAGATATAGGTTTCCCCAAGGGTCTAATTGTTATCAAGTTTGACACCAACGTCGGAAATCTCTTCGCAACCAACCAGCAAAAGTCAACCTCACTTTCCATTCTTTAACCACAAATGAAGGATATACCGAGAGCTCGCCTTACAGAGTGCAGAAAGCAGTGAAGGCTATTTGTCCGAAAGGCTCTGCCACTAATGGAGCCTCATTTTCTAGGACGTAGACATCCTACCGACCTCTAATGCTTCGTCAAAATTTTGCACTAATCTTTTGCATGATTATATTTTGGCTGCTTCGCTTTTCATATGGTTCAGCTGTCTTGGCAGCCGGTATCCTCTCTATGAAGTGCGAGAACGCACAGAATGATAGGCCTAGCTTGATGCTGTTTTGGTTCCGGTTCAAGGTATCGATGAAATGGCAGTTCCATTGAGATCCTTCGCATCTCCGACCAATAATGATAATAGTAGCAGCCAAATACAACAAAGCGGTTACTGCAAACTTTTGCTTCATGACCGATGATTAATTACAAGTGCCCCGTAATATATAAACTAATAATATGAGCCCTCAATCAAATCAAGCGATGATTCCATAAGATGTCTCTATTTTTTCCTCTCATAAATCCCAACACATTTAAGCAAATATTGTAACAACTTAATATCTTACCAAAAATGGCTAGCCAGAAGATATTTTTGAGTTTCTGAGTTCTGTCTAAGTACCCAAGATCTCCTCCGTGAATAATCGATGTGAGACTAAACACACACCCCGCATGGGTCATCATATATTCTTCCATTCAAGCCCTAATGTCCTCGTAAGGGTTCAAATCTAATTTAAATCTAATCACAAGCATCACGATTGGTCTGTGGCCAACTTCCATGAACTTGTACTACAACATCTCTTAGTTCACATAGGCTATAGGTCAAATTTGCTTTGATACCATTTGTCACAATCCAAGTTCTCATCCAAAAAGACTAGCCGAAAGATATTATTTTGAGTTACTTAGTCTTGTATAAGTACCTAAAATCTACCTAATAAATAACTGATATAGGATTAAACATACGCCCGCATGCGTTCTCACAACTATATATGAGATCAACAACTCTCACGCTGCACAAATGATCAACAACTCTCAATATATGAGATCACAACTATACATCAAGCATCTCTAAATATATAATGAAACGTTCATTAATTATTGCTAATCACGATAACTTCATGCGCCCAATAGACATAGTTCAATTCTCCCCCGCTCTCACCACAACCACAATAAAAAATCCGACTTAACGTGCTCGATACAAGGAGTCCGATGCTCTCCCGTGACTCCATTCACCACAACCACCCAAGGATATTTGAATATATAGCTTCATCCCCTCTTATCTCCAGTTTTATCCAATCACATGCATCACATCTTCCACCACCGGAACCCAAGACCTTTCAACCAGCGTCAGTGACCTCACCACCGACCCAATCGTTGCATCCCGCCCCCCTCCCCAACTTTAACACAGTTAAACCCCCATGGTCCTCTCTCTCTCTCTCTTTACATATCCTCATTAAAGATCAATTGTACGCTAACATAAAACTCCTACCAATAAATTATTCCACAATGGCCATGGGCCGTGGTGGGCTAATGATCTAGACGAAGCATGTATTCAGAGAGGCTAATAAGGCTACAAATTAGGTAACTTCATTTGTTGCCAACCATTTCGAAAATTATAGAAGAGATGAAGTTGCCTAGTGCACTTCAAAATATTTTGCATTTTAATTTTTTTAGTTATATCCGTACATATTATATATGATAAAAAATTTATAAAAGAAAAAACTATCGGAAGTGACATCGCCATCAAATTTCACAAGTTCATACACACAACCTATGATATTATTCCGAGTCCAGTATCTAGAGTCTGACTCCAGATGAAAGACATTATTTTATAATTTGTAACCAATACCAGCCCAAATCTCTTCTTCTGCCAGCCTCCGCAAAGGGAGAACACGTTACGTTCACGTTACGCCGACCAGGACATGGGCCCGCTGGGGCGCATGTTAGACCAGGCCTCGTACAAAACACAATCGATGCACCCCGTCCGGTCCCGATCCAGTGGTTCCCCTCAAGGCAGAGGAATAATCGCCACACGATGGAGCAGGGCCCATGATATCTACGGCTGCTACGTTTACAGGAACTACTACTGGAACGAACTGACGCCGACTCCAGATACCAACCAATACCCCACCACGACACGGTCCCCCGAAATAACCCAAAAGGCAAATAAATCTGAAAATAGGACATTAATCTCTAATAAATTCCATTAACGCCGTCAGGTTGCGGTACCGTCATCGACCGCAATATTTGCCGTTACTTAAACGCCCGTTAAAATTATAACCGGACCTAGAGTCCCCCGAATCCATTACAGCTGCAGTTTTATTTTGATTTCCTTTTTAATTAAGATTTAAATTAATAAAATTAATAAGTTAAAAGAAGTCTCACTCAGATCGCAGGACTGGGGGAGCTGGAGGGTGCGAGATCGACGGCGCGGGAATCTCTACGGTGGCGGACGTCGACGACGGCGGCCGCGGAAGAGTCGGTGGCGGTGGTGGACTTGGGCTTGACGGGTGGAGAAGGGGCGGCTTGAACCGACGGAGCCGAGCAGAGTAGCACGGCCTTCTTGCGGTCCTTGGAGGGGCGGAGAGAGCTGGAGCCCGCGAAGGTGGTGGCCTCGTCCTCGAAGATCGCTTGAGCCGGGATCGACGGCGCCGGGGCCGGCGCTGACGCGAGGTAGTTCGGCTCGGAGGACGAGCAGCGGATGCCGTGATCCTGCGGAGAGGCCGTCAGGAGAGATCCCTAAATGAAAGGCTCGAACCAAGCAAGAGATTTAGGTCCCAGAATTTTTTTTGTTAGATAAAACTGAGTTTAGTTATCGGATTTCAAAAACAAGATATATATGCCCGAAATTTTTACGAGAAATATGAGAAATATTAAAAGAAATAAGAAAATAATATAGAATACCAATTTGCAGAGCAAACTAACATGGAATAACATCTTATATAGATCGAAACTCGAAAGTAAATAGATTACATTTTTGGTAAAAAAAAGGAACATTAACTTTTTCAGAAATAAATAAAAAAGAAACATGGGTTTATTGCATTTTTCCGGCTTGATAAAGAGGGGAAAAATGCTAAAAGTAGCAAAGAAACTCGAGAAACCAAAAACAATAAGCCGCGTTCGTCTAGACCTCTAAAGCATCTGTCAAAAGAGAGAGCAATAAAAGATTTACATCGAGAAAAAAAGGCAGATGAACGGAAAATAAGCGTTTGAAATTTTTTATCAGAAGAAGAAAAAGGAGGAGCTACCCGCGAGGCGAGATCCGCGCTCTCCCGCATCCGCTTTAAGAACCCAATGCAAATCCGGCCGGAGGATTCCTCGCTGCTGGAGGAACTCGCCACCAGCGGCGGCGTCGGCGACCATGGCACCACCTGATTATCCCCATCCTCCTCCTCGTCCTCTTCTTCGTCCCCGTCTCCTTCTCCTTCTCCTTCTCCCTCTGCCTGGTCTTCTCCCTCGTCATCCTTCATCTGATCGTCTCCTTCGTCCTCCTCATCATCTTTTTCTTCGCCGAACTCACCATCATCATCCCCTTCGTGGTCTTCTTGTCGCCGTTGCTTCGCTTGGAGGCAGCAGCGCTCGCAGATGGAGACGGCGGGGCCGAGCCTGGCGCCGGAGGCCCTCCATGGAGTAGGGGCCTCGCAGCTCCGGCAGAGGAGGCAGCGGGAGTGGCGGGACACCAGGAAGTTGGCGCCGTGGACTTTGGCGTCGCACTCCCAGCACAGGCTCGCCTGATCCGACTCGCAGTACATCCGAGCCGCCCTCTCGCACAGCTCGCACCCTTTCATCTTCCCCAACCCCTCTCCCTCCCTCCTTCCTCTCCCGTGTTCCTTGATCGATCCCTCTTTCACCTTCTTTCTCCCCTCTTCCTCTCTCTCTCTCTCTTTCTGATGGCTAGTTGGATGGATAGATCTCTCCGTCTGGTGTTCTCTTTGTCCTCCAAATTCCACTTCTCCTCCCAGCCGGATTGGGAGAGAATGATTAAAATACCCTAAAGGGGAAGCAACCTGCTCTGGTTTATAGGTCCCGCATCTTACCCCCCTGACACTTTGATCCAATCACTCCCGGTACGCGCACCTCCATTAACAACTCACGTAATAGCACCCATTGCATAATAACAACGTAACTGTTTTAACGCTTATGATTATTTTGTCGCGGCATAATAATAACGTTGCTACTGTAACGCCTGGCGGTCTTGTGTGATCATTTATTTTGCTTTAAAACTTTCAAAGAAAGTGATCTTATGGCTAGGTCACATACATGCATATAGATCCTGACAAGATATTTTTTATGAAGCTATAAAAATATTTTTGAGCTATCATTACCAGCATTTCACATGTTAAGGAGCGCAAATGCCTTTTTTTTTCAAAATATGGATTTTTTGAAAAAAAATATACTTTGAGGAGAATTATTTTTATTACTTCAACAATATTTTTCCTTTTAAATTTTTTATGAACATTATTAGGAAAATTAACATAGAAATTCTACCATTTTATATAAATGATAAAATAAAGTTATACTTTTTACATATATTTTATATATGTATGTACTAAAGTATAATATCATTTATAAAAGAAGTCTTTGAGTGATAATCAAAGCTCATCTAAATGTCATTATTAGTTAATGGCTAGACATGTAGAAAGAAGTTTTGAGAAGAGACTCTGATTATAAAGATCCGGCCTAGGGTTACCCTGCACTTGCAAGACGGATCGAAGGAGGAAGCCGAGACGTCAGGTTCAAATTCCAGCGGAGATGAAGACCATCAGACACTGATTCTGAGGTAATTTTTGTAATGTGTCACTTAAAATGAATTAATTAAAAATATATAAGAAATTGTGGATTTCAAGTAGATAATTTAAATTATTATTTTAAGACATGACATTCATTTATTATTTTGAAAATTGTACGAGAGATTTGGATTGTAATAAGAATACGGTGGTCTTCTACATTATATATAGACTACAAAATTATATAGACTATTTTGCATAAATATCCTTCCAAAAATTTAAATTTATGTGAATATCCTCTTAAAATTTGTATTTATTTCTGTACCCTCATAAAATACTGTTTTTGCACAAATGCCCTTAATATAACAATTTTTCTAACCCGTTAATAAAAACTATATTTATTTTAATTAAAAATAAAATAAAATTTTGAAATTATTTTTTGGTTTTTCGTCGCG